>NW_006399763.1:27550989-27551499 GCF_000299155.1 Elephantulus edwardii | reverse complement strand
GCTTGTATGTGATATCAATGATATTGCTTGATAGTTTCCATATTACATTGGATCACCTTTCTTGGGAATGGAAACAACCAAAAAAACCCTTCCTCCAATTTGTTGGCCAGACAGCCATACTTGAAATTTCCTGCTTTATACTGTTGAGCTCATCCAAGATTGTACCTGTCAATTGAAATAAATCGTTTGGTATCCCATCGATTCCCAGGGCCTTATTTTTCATCAATGCTCTCAGTGCAGCTTCTTCTTCCTCCTTGATTACCATTGGCTCCTGTTGATATGATACTTCCTGAAATTTTTCAGTGTTGATGAGCTCTTTCTGATAAAGTGATTCTGGGTATTTCCTCCATCTTTTGATGTTTTCTGGGCCATTCAATATATTTCCCATAACATCTTTCAATATTTTAACACAAGGCTTAATTATTTTTTCCAGTACTCTCAACTTGAGAAATGCAGAACGAGGTCCCCCTTTTCATTCTCCAGTTCTAGCTCTTTGAATATGCCATTATA
>NW_006399763.1:27541650-27549054 GCF_000299155.1 Elephantulus edwardii | reverse complement strand
TGTCAAGTAAACAAAGATTCTTACCACTGGACCAATAGGCAACATCATGATGGATGTAGAATAGATTGAAACTGTCAAAAGCTGCATCTTACTTGGATTCACAATTAATATCCTTGATGCCAGCAGTCAAGAAACAAGGAGGTGCATTGTACTGAGAAAATCTGCAGTTAGGGACCTCTCCAAATTACTGAGGAATAATGATGTCACTTGAGGACTAAGGTGCTTCAGATTCATGCTACTTCAGATCACTTGCTATGCATCTGAGAGCTGCACAATGAATAAGGATGACAGAAAAATATTTGATGCCTTTGAGCTCTGGTGTGGAGAAAAGGACTGAACATCCTGTAAAATGACCAAGAGAACAGACATATACGCCTGGGAGAGATTGCAGCTAGAGTGCTCTTTGGAGGCTCAAGAATGATGAGATTTCATCAAACATATTTCAGGCATGTTTCTAAGAGTTACTATTCCTTGGAGACAGACATGATCTAATGGGTGGAGGATAGGCAAAGGAAAGGAAGACCCTCAACTAGATGGATTGACACAATGACTACTGCAATGGGCTCTTGTGTGTCAGGAAGTGTGAGGATGGTGCAGGATAGAACAGGGTTCAGATTTTTTGTTCATAAGTCGTACTCAAATTGAAGGCAACTAATATTAACAGAGAAATGTTCCCTTACTCTGCACAATAGCCTCTTGGTCTAGATGTAGGTTTCAGAAGAGCACAATTCAATGCTCTAGGATTCTCATTCTCCTCAACGTTAACCATAACTTGTTATTATCTGCACAGCCAAATTCCTTTGCACGGTCAATAAAGCATAAATAGGCATTCTTCTTGTATTCTTTACTTTCACCCAGGAGCCATCTGACATTAGTAATGATCTCCCTGGTGCCATGCCTCCGCTAAATCTTGCTTGAACTTCTGGAATTTCCCTATCTATACATTGTTCTAACCATTTGTTTATGATTTTCAGCAATACTTTGCTTTCATGTGATATTAATGATATTGTTTGATAGTTTCCACATAATGTTGGATCACCTTTCTTGTGAATGAGAACAAATCTGGACCTCTTCCAATCTGTTGGTTAAACAACTGTCCTCCAGATAGCCTGGCATAGCCTGGTGTGTGCATCCAGTGCTCATCTGTTAATTGAAACAAGTCAATATGTATCCTATTGATTTCTGGGGCTTTCCACCCCCCATGCCTTCAGTGCACCTTTCATTTCCTTCTATGTTGCCTGCTTATATGGTATTTCCTGAAATTTTTCAGTGTCAGTCAGTTCTTTTTGGTACAGTGACTGTCTATTCCCTCCTGGGTTATTCAATATATTGTCCATAACATCTTTTAATTAATATTGCAATTCAAGGCTTAAGTTTGTTTTTCAGTTCTCTCAGCTTAAGAAATGCAAAGTTTTTCTTATGCATTCTCTAATTTCATCTCACTGTACATTTCATTTATTTTTTTTACCCTTTTAGTAAGAACATTTTTATATAATTCATGAATGAGATGAATATAGCAGACATTTTTGGAGTTTAGAAAAAGGTTTTAAGGTACAATTGCAGGAGGTTCAATGGACCAATGAAGGCTCCATACTTCCCTAACATGAAGAAGTCCTAAACAAATCAGTTCTATTCATCCACTCATGAGGTAATTAATAATGAGAGGTCTCACTCAGATTTACATGAAGCAGTAGTTCAGTTTGATGTTTAAGATATTGATTTACTGGATGGCCAGGACCATCTGGTTCAACCTCCAGCATGGAATTAAAGGCCATATTTGAGAATATTGACATGGAGGTGGGTGGAGAAGAAAAATTCTTGGGTCTTTGGGACACTGGATCCTAATGTGCTATGGTTCTCAAACCTACTGATAAAATCTTTAAGGGACTAAACATTTTATTAAGAAGATACAGCAATGCAATATTTACTGGGATTAAAGTAAGTGTGGTAACTGGAAAATATAAACAGATGTTTTATGAAGTTGTCACATCTCCTTTACCTGGATGCATTATTGATGTGGATATCATGCCTAAATTGGGAACACTCCTTCTACCAGATTTTTTTATAGCTGAGGTCATATAAGTCTGTCCTAAAGACAAAGGTGATTGGATTTACTTAATAGGTATCCTTAGAATGGCTTGAGCTCGTGTATATTGTTAACTTGGAACAATATAGGATACCTGGTGGGGAAAAAAAAAGCCAAACAAGCAAGCAAAAAAAAAAAAACAAACTTGCCTTGATCAAAAAGATATGCTAAAGATGGAATGCTGGTGATGGAAAAATTATCTGTAAAACAGTCCTCTATAGTCTTGAAAAAGCACAGTTGTCTCTTGGAGGTTAACTGTAGACTTGTTGCTGTTGTTATGTGTCATTAAGTCCCTTTTGGCTTATAGACCGTCTCTATACAATAGTTCTAATATCTATCTTATCCTGAGGCCTAAAAAACCAGTGCCACCTGTGGTTTCTGCCATACCAGACATGGCATGAATGATGAAAACCCACCAAAGACTAAGAATATTGGTACTCAGTGATAGATCTTACAAATGCTTTTGAAGGGACTTATATTTGGTCCATTGTTATTGTTGTTGTGTGCCATCAATTCTCTTGCGACTCATAGTGACCCTATGTATGACAGCCCTAAGCCCTGCTCTATCCTGTGCCAATCTCACTGCTTTTGACACACCCATCTTGATTACTCCAGTCAATGAATCAATCCACCTCATAGAGGGTCTTCCCTTTCTGCGCCGTCCCTCCACCCTCCCAAGCATGATGTCCCTCTCCAAGGACCTCTCCCTCCTTACAACATGTCCAAAGTATGTCAGACGCAGCCTCAGAATTCTTGCTCCAAGGAGCAGCCTGGTTTAACCCTGTTCAGGATGAATCTGTTTGCTTTCTTGGCAGTCCAGGGTACATTCAATGCTCTTCTCCAGCACCACAGCTCAAAGGCATCAATTCTCCTTCTATACTCCTTAGTCATTGTCCAACTTTCTGATGCACAACAAGTGATTGCAAAGACCATAGCCTGTAACAGATGTACCTTAGTCTCCAGAGTGACACCATTGTTCTTCAGTACTCAGAAGAGGTACCTAACAGCAGACTTTCCCATCGCAATACTTTTTTTTTATTTCCTAGCTACTGGTGCCAAGAGTGTTGATCGTGTAGCCAAGCAGGCTAAAGTTGTTAACAATCTCAATCTCTTCACCATCCATCCTGATGCTGCCAATTGGTCCAGTGGTGAGAATCTTTGTCTTCTTGACATTGAGCCTCAATCCATACAGAAGGCTGCAGTATATTACATTGATGATATCCTGATACAAAACTCTGAAGAACAGGCTAAGGATGATTTGAGAGCAGTGGTTGCCTGTGTGAACAAGAGAAGCTGGTTAAAAATTCAGCAAAAATCCAATGTTCTTTCCAAACAGTAAATTTCTTGAGAATATCCTGGGCAGAAGCAACACGTTATTTCACACACAAGCAGCTAAAATAAAAACTATTTTCACTACTTACGTCCAAGACTAAACAGGAGAGCCAATATTTGATTAGTCTATGTTGAGTTTAGAGGACTCAATCCCACATCTTGGAATATTGTTAACTCCCTTCCTTCAAGTTACTGGAAAGAAAAGTGTGTTTTAATGGGGCCTGAGCAACAGTAGGCTCTGGCTGAAATACAGGAAGTAGCCTCACTCTCTTTTTCATCTAGATCCTTATGGTCCACATTTAGACATAATTCTTGAGATATCTGCCACCTGTGCTTATGCAGATTGGAGCTTATTACAAAATCCTGGGGAAGCTACCTTGAGATAGCCATTGAGATTCTGGAAAATGAAATTTTTTGATGCTGCTGGATAATACACACTCTTTAAAAAGATATTGACTTGCCTGCTATTGGGAATTGGTTGCAATTACTTCAATGACAGAGGGACATAAGATTATTATGAAACTTGAAATATCCATCATGTCAAGGTGATGTAGAAGAAACAGTTCTGTAAGAAAATGGAAAGAGTTCATACAGAAAAAGCCACAGGATAATGTAGGGATGTACCCACCATATCCAATCCAAGCTATCTATCAAGTAGACTGTTTTTCTTATTTGTCCTATCCTAGAACCTTGAAGAGGCTACTAGAGACCATTGCTACATGGGCAATGCTCTATGAACAACTTTTTTTGTTGAGTAGTTTCATTTAGTTACTTGGTTAACAGGTGACATTTCCAGGATATGTAAACAATATTTCATGTGGAAAGTTGACACATTAAGACCAGTAGATGGGGAGACTATGAGGAAGGCAAGAACAGATAAGCACAATAGTCTGTCTTTCTAGCTGTGATTAAAGAATTGAGCAATGGTAAAATTTCACATGCTTGGATTTTTACTGATTAATGGTACTGGCCAATGGTTTTACCATATGGTCGTATAAACTGTCCACAGAAATTTGGATAATTAAAAAGTTTGGGACACTGACCTACAGAAAGAACTTTGGGAATTCAGAGGACAAATTAGAGATGGATATCTCATTTTCCATCAAAAGAGTCCCCTGCAAGGATCATAGTTTAATTGGAAACAGCAGTTAGACATGTTGGTGTACTCCTTTGAGGTGGCCAATTTGTTTTGTGAAGTGATTGGAAGTGGGGATGCTGCATCAATGAAGAGATGAACTGAACCTAGATGTATTCTTCTTTTTCCCTTTCAGGCACAAAACACCAATACATTTTTCTTTGCTTGGCAACCAGAGAGGCACATTTTGCAAATCACTACTGGACAGATTCTTTGGAGATCAGCACAGGGGTAGGACCAGATAATTTGGCGAATTGGCTCTATTGGACCAGTGAAAGCAGTGGCACCACATGGCTACAAATGGTTCCTCATAGGAATAGACACTCACTCTAAACTGGAATTTCCATACCCTGTTACCAATGAAAATTCAAACAATACTATTAAAAGACTAGGACAAAAGATACTGTACCAGTTTGGGCAAGCAAGTTATACCCCACTGCCTTAGTTACTCTAGAAAGCCCTTTCATCTGGGGTCTTCCTCTCCTATACTGTCTGTCCACTCACCTGAGTATGATATCCTTCTTCAAGGATTGTTCTATCCTGGCCACATACCCAAAGGATGTGAAAGAGAGTTTCAAAATCCTAGCCTCCAAGGAGAAACTTGGTTTCACCCTCTCTAGGGCAGACCAATTTGTTTTCTTGGCAGTCCATGGTATGTTCAAGACTCTTCTTCAGCACAATTCAAAGGCATCAATTCTTCTTTTGTCATTCTTAGTCAATATCCAGCTCTCTGATGCATAGCAAGTAATTGCGAAGATCATGGCCTGTGTCAAGCCACCTTACTCTCTACACTGACAAAGTTGCTTCTCAGTATTCTGAAGAGGTCCCTGACAGCAGATTTACCTAATGAAAAAATATGTCTTTTGATTTCCTGACTGCTGGTGCCAAGAGTGTTGATTGTGGGATTGAGCAAGCTGTAACTGTTAACAACCTTAGTCTCTTCTCTGTATATCATGGCACTGCCAATTGGCCCAGTGGTGAGAATCTTTGTCTACTTGGTGTTGACAGTCTATATTGTAGACTACTGTCTTGACCTTCTGTAGCAAGTGCTTTAGGTCCTTCTCAGTTTCAGGAAGAAATATTGTGTCACCTGCATAACATAGGTTGTTGATGAGTCTTCCTCCATTCCTGATGCCACATTCCTCCTCAAAAAGCCTAGCCCCCCAAATGAACTGTTCTGCATATAGCTTGAAAAGTTATGGAGACAAGACGCATCCCTGATGCATTCATTTCCTGATTTTAAACCAAACAGTGTTTCCCTGTTCTCTTCTGAGGACTTACTCTTTGTCCAAGTATATGTTTTCAATAAGTACAATCAAGTGTTCTGGGATTCCTATTCTCAAGGTTAACCACAATTTGTTGTGATTCATACAGTCAAATGCCTTTGCGTAGTCAATGAAACACAGATAGATATCCCTCTGGTACATTCTGTTTTGTCAAGATCCATCTGACATTGGTGATAATGTTTCTGGTGCCACAGCCTCTTCTAAACACCACTTGTATTTAGGGTAGTTGTCTGTCAATGTACTGTTCCAGTCATTTCTGGATAATCTTCAGCAGAACTTTGCTTGCGTGTGATATGAGTGATATTAGATGATAATTTGTGTACTCTGTTAAGCCAACACTGCTCTCTCCCAATTAAATGCCAAGGTATGTGAAATGATCTTTTTCCATTCCTGCTTTTTAGCACTGTGTCTGCATATCTTCCAAAACAGATATGAATATAGCAGCCAGTATAGGAATGCTGGTCTCTGATCTCCACAAACTTCATAAGTGAAAAGAATGTGTCTCTGATAACCCATTTTGATGCTTCCAACTGCTCGAACTGCTGTCATCACTGCTACCAAGAGTTAGTTAGTCTTAAATTGTCCTTTGCAGGAGTTTCTGGTCCAAAGAGTATACCACACTTGCAACTTTGCTTTTCCTGATATAGTAAGATTCCTATTTTCTGTCTCTAAAGCTACTCAAATTAAAACTGATAGAATGGCAAAACTGACCAATCTTCATTTTAGTGTTCTATATACCTTTTATTATTTTCACAGATGTAATAATCTCCTTCATGTGCAGATTATCAGGTGAAGTCCATGTGCATAGTTGCCATTTCACCTTCATATAGTTATCAATTATTATTATTATTATTATAAATTGGTTTTAATTCAATCCTTCATATATTTTATACCATTAATTACAATTGTACAAATTTATGATTTACAATGTCTTGTCAAATCTTTTTTTTCTTGTTGTGTACCATCAAATTGGATCTGACTGGCACAGGAGGAGACTGCCCTTCCTTCTCTAGCAGAGCATCTGGTACATTCAAACCACACACCTTTGAGATTGGAATGCTAGACATTATTACTAATATGCCATTCACAACATTGTATTTCAACATGGATCTAGAAATGGTCTTTTAAACTATGAATGCGATCACATTTTTCTTCACTTTTTCATCACTATCAGAGTAGATCATGTGATTTTCTAATTCAAAATCTCCTGTGCCAATGACTCTCAGTTCCATAGTGTCTAGTATGTGAATATTTATGTGTTTCATAGCTTCATTAATTTTGTCCAGTTTTCCTTAATCATAATGCTCACTTTTTATTATCCCATATCAGCAGTGAAAATTAAACCATGTGCTAATAGTGGAATAGAACATCATAATTCATATCAAAGTTCAAAATTAATCTAAAGAAAATTAAAGCAAGTCTGCAAGAATCAACATTTGATCTTGAATTTGTTTTACCTGACCTGAGAAACCATCTCAGTAACAGGTTGGAGGTATTGAACACTAATGAGCAAAGACTAAATGAGCTGTGGGAGGATATGAAGAGTATGATTCATTAAGATTGCA
>NW_006399763.1:27535197-27541053 GCF_000299155.1 Elephantulus edwardii | reverse complement strand
GTGATTTCAGCAGACAAATACTGTCCTGGACATGGACAATAGGTTGTGCCCAGAAATCTGGAGAATACCTACTTTGCCAACTGACTGCAAGAGATTATATTTATTTCCTTAAAAAAAAAAAAAAACACAACAAAACGTGCTCCAACAGAGTGTGAAAATTATCAAACAGTATCGTTACTGTCATATGTAAAATTCTGCTGAAGATTATCCAAAAATGACTGGAACTACTGTGAACAGAGAACTACCAGAGATACATCTGGGTTTAGAAGACGCCGTGGCAGTATGGACATTATTGCCAATGTTAGACAGATCTTGGCTTGAAGTGGAGAGTATCAGAGGAATGCCTATTTGTGTTTTATTTATATCATGCAGATATAAGACTGTATGGATTACAGCACATTGTAGTTAATCTTAAGAAGAATGGGAATGCCAGAACACTTGATTGTGTTCATGAGAAAGTTATACTTGGATTAGGAAGCAGTCAACAGAAGAGCATAGACCAAAATCAGGAAAAAAGTGCATCACAGATGCATCTTATCTCCATATATTTTTAACTTATATGTAGAACAGATAACTCAGGAGGCTGGACTTTATGAGAAGGAATGTGGCATCAGGACTGGAGGAAGACTCATCAACCAATTTGTTATGCAATGACATAATCTTACTTGACAGAACTAAAAATGACTTGTAACATTTGCTGCTGAAGGTCAAGGACTATAGGTTTCAATGTGGATTGAAACTCAACTTCAAAAAAGCAAAGATCTTCACACTGGACCAAGTGGCAACACCATGATAGATGGAGAAGAGATTGAGGTTATTAATAATTTTAGCTTGCTCGGGTCCACAATCAACCTTCTTTACACCAGCAATCAGGAAATCAAAAGATAAATTAAATTAGAAAAATCTGCTGTCAGAGACCTCTCCAGAGTGCTAAAGAACAATGATGTCAGTCTCGAGACTAAGGTGTAACTGATTCAAGTCATGATATCCACAATTACTTGTTATACATCAGAGAGTTGAACAATGGATAAGGATGACAGAAGAAGAATTGATGTCCTTGAGTTGTGGTGCTGGAGAATAGTCTTGACCATACCATATACTTCCAAGAGAACAAACAGGTCTCTCCTCGAGAAGTTGAAACCTCACTGCTGCTTGTAAGTAAGAATTTTAAAGCTCTGTGTCACATACTTTGGGGACATGGCCAGGAAGGACAAGGCCATGGAGAAGGACATCATACATGGAAGGATTGAGGGACAAGAAAGGAAGATCCCAGATGGGATGGATTGATACTAGAAGAGGGGAACAGGGAGAATGAGGGTATGTGTGTTGGAAAGAGTGAGACTGGATCATGTTAGGGCAGGTTCAGAGCTGTTATGCATACGGTTGCTATGAATCACAGGCAACTGGAGGCACATAACAACACTGTCTTTTTTTCTTTATTCCTACATAAAAGATGTTAAATAATTTATTTTATTAGCAAGCTAACAAAATTTCTTGTGGCACACAAATGCTTCATATTTGTGTATCCTTACCTAATAGTATGTATCAATGGCTAGGAAAGACATAATGACTAATTCAGTGTAATGTAGCATATATGTTTATTCTATTTTCAATCCAAAACAAAACTCAAATATGTAATTTCATATTTGTTCTTCCTTATTTATTGTCTTGTTGAAAATACCATGGTTTGAGTCAGGTCCAATTTAGTTGGTAAACTCTCATTCTTTTACTGTGACACTTCAAGGAAGTCATTGACAAAATATCTACCCAATGCAATACATTATTTGATTTATTGACTGCTGCTTCCTAGGATGTTGATTGTGGTCCGAGTTAATGAAATCTTTAACAACTTCAGACTTTTCTCTATTTATTATTATATTGTTTCTTGGCCCAGTTACAATTTTTTTTCCTTTGAGGTAAAAACATGAAACCCCTATACAACACAAAGATGATTCAAACTCATAACTCTCTATCCAGTCTATGTTGTCATTATGTGCTGTTGAGTCACTTGTGACTCATAGTGACCTTATGTACAACAGATTTGAACTCTGCCCTATCTTGAACCAAATTCATTGTCTCTGACCCACCTACCACCATTAGCATAGTTACTGAGTCAACTTTTAGGCAAACCAGCATAAAACAAAAATTTTCTTAAGAGAAAGAAACACCTTAAGAAAAACAAAACAGAACAAAAACAACTCTCAGTCTAAGACCCAAAGGTCAACAACTACTCAAAATAAAGATGAGAAGATTGGAGACAATAAAGTAGAATAAATAAAAAGGAGTCCACACTTAAAGAAAATATGTAATAGTGTTTTGTCTCACTTTGAGCATGTTGTGAGGAGAGGTTATTCTTTAGAGAGAGACATTATCCTCGGGAAGTTGGAGTATAGATGAAAGGCAGGAAGTCCTTCAACCAGATCCAGTGACTGCAGCAACAGGCATAAGTATGTCAGAAATTATGATGGCACAGGGTATGTCCACACTCAGGTCTGTTCATAGATTCACTATGAATTGTCTTTGACTTGAAGACACCTAGCAGCAACAATAACAAATGGATTGTAAACATATTATAATAAATGTAATTAATGATAATGAATAATTCTTGAAGAAATTGTCAAATGAGAACAAACTTGCTGTATAATCTTTCAACAAAAATTTAATAAAATATGTTTTAAAAGCAAAATAAAATTGAGAATATTGCAAACTAGATTCATGCATGCAAACTCATATAAACAATTTTCCCATGTTTATTAGATGAGTCATTACGTATGCATATTTTAAAATTTTAAATTAAGGCTATTTTACATTTCTATGACATTGAGGTTGTTAAAAAGCATTTACAAACATTAATCATGCCTCATAATATCCCTATAAGCTACTTATTATTATTTCTGTTTTACAAATGAGAAAACAGAGGCATGAAGAGGCTAAACTAATTGCCTACAGTCATACAACGAATGAGTGGTGGAGCTGGCAAATTAAGAAAGATTCTAACTCTTAGTTTCCTTTTCTAATATATTTTTCTATAAAAGTGATGCAAAGACAAAATCATGCCACTGTGTTTTATTTTGGTTTTTGTTTGTTTGTTTGTTTGGGTTTTCTTTAGTGTTTTACTCTTTAGAATACAATGTCACCTCATCTATAAACAATAATTACATTTCTATGCATAACATACCAATGCTGCACATGGGAACACAAAGAACAATAGGATTAAGAGTCCCCAATCTATGAACAAATTATCTTCATTCTAAATATAAAGAAAAGATACTTTAGCTGAGATAAGCACATAAAAATAAACAATAATGCAAAAAACCACTAGCATCTTATTTTGAACCCACAAATCCCAGGTCTTTTCATATTTAAATGTGTTTTGTTTTTTTTTTTGCTTTCTCTTCTATTTTCTTCAAACCTACTAAAAGAAGCCAAATAGTAACTTAAGGACATGAGCTAGAAATCTCCTTGGCTAGATCATTTACTTCCCTCAATACATTTAGAGTCTTTCAATTTCCACAGGGGAGCATCAAGTACGCTGCAGACATTCATAAACACAACACAATATTTAATCATAACCACAATAAAAGCCCAAGGTTTCAACAAAAGATCACTAAATTCAACTTTATCATTATACATTTGCATGATTTTTATCTAAGTTAAAATTTAAGAAATACATTTGTGTCAAGTGAAGGAAGATCTAATTTTTTTTTTTTAGAAAAGTAGGTAAATCTATGAGATCACAAATTTTTATAAATACAAACAATAGAAGGTACATTGATGTGGCATATTTTCCAACAATGAAGTCCTGATGGGTATAGGCAATATTTCTATTTTAAAATACTCTTAAAATATCATTTAATTACCTTTTATACATACGCTTAGAATTAACATAGGACTTCTCTTTTCTGAAATTCTGAGGACTTACACATTTGTAATTTCTAAAGATTTTTAAGGTTCAACTGTTCCTGATAGGTGAGCAACAATAGCATAATATTCCAAGTATAAGCTTTTCTTTGGAAGCAGAATTGGCATCCTCTTCCTAAATAGCATGCCTAGGGAAACTCTATGAACTTTGATAAATGTTGATAGTTGTAGAGGGGCTTCAGGTTTTTTGTTCATAGGGTCACTATGAGTCATGCTGGACTCTAAGGCAATCAACAACATAAACTTTTCAGCCCTGACTATTAAGCCCTTACTATTTTCACAGAAGGAAAGAAGTAATTTATGCAAGGTAATTGCAACTTTTGTAATTGTCTTCCCATTAACTTGATTCTTGTTTCTATTGTTAGGTAATGAAATGATAATAATGTTAACACTAGAAAGAGGAGCTTTGATGATATAGCACATAGGAAGTTGGCTACTAATCCAAAGGTGTGTCTTGAAGTGTAATCCAGCAGAAGCTCCATGGGGGAAATATGGATAATCTTCTCTGCAATTTACTGCCTCAAAAAAATCTTTTGGAGGCCCAGTTATAAGTTAGTTCAAAGTCAATGATAATGAGTTTAATGACCATTAGAAAAAAAGCCATTGTTTCTCATGGTCATCCCTTCCAATGATAGTCAAATATGACAATTTTTAAAAATATTATGAAAAATTGAAAGTGAACTAAATGTTTATGTATTAGTTAATTTCAAAATATTTGTAGTAATGTGATGAGGGCCAAATGTGTTTTGTATGTGGCAAGAGTAATAATGTGGAGAAACCAGGGTATAGAATCTTACAGATTTTATTGTGCTTCCCAAAAGCATATGTTTTAAATCAAGAAACAGTGGTGATGAAGGGGGAAATTCAAGCTTTTTTGAAGGAATTGGCAAAAAATTAGGCCCCAGGAATTGATGGAATACTAATTAACTTATTTCAACAAACAGATGCTGCCCTGGATGTGGTCTGTCACCAGCTTATGCCAAAAAATGTTGAGAACAGTTACCTAGCCAACTGACTGGAAGAGATCAATATTCATTCCCGTTCAAAGGGGGGGAAAGTGATCTTACAGAACATGGAAATCATTGAACAATATCACTAATATCACATACAAATAATATCTTGCTGAGGATTATAAAATAATTATTGGAATAGTATATCAACAGAGAAACTGACAGAAATACAAACATGACTTAGAAGAAGTCCTAGAACTAGGGTCAAATGGATCTTGGCTGAAAGCAGAGGGCATCAGAAGAATATTTACCTGTGTTTTATTGATTATACAAAGGCATATGACTGTATGGATCACAACAAATTGTGGCTAACATTGAGAATCATGGGAATCCCAAAACATCTGATTGTGATCTTTCAAAACCTATATTTAGAATAGAATGCAGTCGG
Source organism: Elephantulus edwardii (assembly GCF_000299155.1). NCBI lineage: Eukaryota > Metazoa > Chordata > Mammalia > Macroscelidea > Macroscelididae > Elephantulus > Elephantulus edwardii. The sequence continues at coordinate 27,535,734 of NW_006399763.1, read as the reverse complement.
ACTAACAGAGCAAGGATACACTGCGTGGTTCAAAATCCAGAAAAAAATACGTCACGGATGTATCCTTTCTTCATCCCTTTTCAAGCTATATGCTGAACAAATCCCCATTTTATAGTCTGTGCCTTAAAATCACTCTCATTGAATATATAAAAAAGATTAAATAAGCAAGAAAAGATATGGAGAAAGGTGGATGTCAACCACATGGAGATCTCCAGGGAACCTAAAACGAGCTGCAGATAAAGACCTTCCTACAGTGCCCACAAAAAGAGAAAATCTTTACCTGAAGCCACTGTCCAAAATTCAATTTTTTGCCTCTATATCAGTATAGCTCAATTGGTGCAATTTTCTCTGACTCAGTGAATTTTCTAGGCATGATGTTTGCAGTTCCACTCTTTAGCTTTCTACTTGACATGTCCACTTGAATGATTTACATTTATCTCACATTCATACATTTAAATCAGCACTCTTGATTTCTTTCCAATTTGTTGCTATTCATTTTAATCTCACTAGATAACCCCTACCTCCACTCAACTATTT
>NW_006399763.1:27500423-27533337 GCF_000299155.1 Elephantulus edwardii | reverse complement strand
TTTTGTATGTTGATCTCACTCAACTATTAATGTCATTCACAGGTCAATTTCAAGTCACCTAATTCATCATCATATGCAGTCTTTGTTCATATTTTAAAACTCTTTCTTCCATCTCCACTATTATATCCTTAACCTAATATGATGACATCTTTTAAAAATGGCCTTCTACATAATATTCCTATGCTCATAGCTTTCCAATATAGTATCAAACCCCCAGACAAACGGAATGTACTTATTTATCAAATAATTTTCTTGAATAAAACTCTCCAGAGTCTTTCTATTGTGTTTACAATGAAATTCACAAGGTCATTAAGATACCAATTTTGTTCACCTCCAAGGTCTTATTTGGAAATACTTTCTTCTAAAATACCTCCCACAAAAGAACTAGCATATTGCTACAGAGTGCAACATCACTGTATGATCATCTATTACAATTTATATTTGGATAATAGTGTATGTGGTTATTTATTTAACTTACTATTCCTCTAGAATAACAATTCTTAAAGTGTGGTCCTTAAACTTTTGTGTGTTCTCAAAAACTCTTCCAGGGGTCTTTGAGGTGTTAATTGAAGTTATTTCAATTATAGTCTTAAAATGTCACTTGCCTTTTTCATTCTCTGTCTCTCATAAGTATATAATGAACCTTACTAAAGAATAGAATGCAGATACTTTGTTGGTTTTTAAACATATGTTTATTTTTTTATTTTATTTCCAAGAATATGTATGGTATGTGACATCACAACAGATTGAGCACAAAGGCGGATATGTGATGCCAGCTGTTTTATGTTACTCAGACAATTTTTACTAAGTTGTTCTAGATAATAATTATATTTCATTAAGTATATGTTATCATCACTAATTTATAGCATATGTATTATTATCTTTTTGAGTACTTAAGTAAACAAAAGCTTAAAATACATTTTAGTTTCTAATTCAGATGGAATCCACACTTTAAAGAATCTTTCCTTCAAGTCCTTAATTTTTAAGACCAAAATATTTGAGTAACTTCTCTAGGCTAAAAGCTCGATGAATGTGGAGGGGTTTTTACTAACATTTAACATAGTATGTGGAAAAGGATATTTATTGAATGACTCAATGCATCGTTGATGAAAAAGTTTTAATGGAGTTTGGGATGAGAACCAGATTGCTAGGAGTTAGATAAAGGGGGTGTGTAAATAGGAAATGTCATCAGCATGGGTAAACAACTTATTCCAGAGATTTCTCAGCAAATGAAATGAGATAAACAGGAAAGTTGCTAAGGGGGAGGAGGGAAGAAAACCAGGGCCAAGAGATTGTTTCAAGATGGGGGAATGTGGGCCTGTTTAGTTTGACTGTCCCTATAGTTATGCATTCAGGTATGTGATATTTGCCTGTGCTTTAGATTAATTCCTTTTGTCTTTTATGTCATGATGAGTGCACCTTGTGTTTAGGATACATAAAGAGTCTTTTTTCCAGGTGTCTTTCCTTCTATGTCTTTGACATAGGGCTATAACACTTGGCAGCCACATTTTTTAAGTCTGATTATCTTTAGGTTATACTCAAAGCACAGAATGTGCTTCTGACTCTCTGTGTATCATGGCTACAAAAAAGACATACCAGTTGGACAAGTTGAAATATCAATCACCCTTTTGAAATATAGTCATAAATGAAAGAAAATTTCCTTCTTCCAGTTTGCAGTGGGGAAGCGATAGCAATTACTGATATCACAGTCCCTGAAAACACCAATGAGGAATGGAGCTCAGTATGAGACACACGGGCTGCCAAGCAAATGTGTACAAAGCTGAGAAGGAAGCAATCTGGGTGAGCAGTTTCAAGTGGTGCTCGCCATTCACTCTCTAGAATAAACCTGAACGTTTAAACATTTGCTTTTCCCTAGGATATTCTTTATCTGATTTTCTCTACTTTTCTCTTTTTTAAAAACTCTGATTTTGAACTGCCCACGTCTATATTTTTATATGACCTTGCTTCAGCCTTAACTTGCTTTTAGGTCAGCTTTGTCTGGCCATTCAGAGCATATACAGCTCTTCTTCTCTGATAGTTCTCATTTTTCAATTTGGAATTAGGAATATTACTTGCTAGAATAAGAGAACAAAGAGAAAAATGGAAAGATGAAAATAAGACCCATGTTATAGGTTTAATAAGTGCTGTGGATGTGAAATAGATAATAGAGATTAAAAAATGGCTGTGTGAAATTATTTTAAGGTTGCAAGGTCTTTATAACTAAATAAAATTATTTAAAGTTGCAATGTAATTTAGAGCCCAACAAAATGTATAAACTTTCAATAAGGATAAATTAATTAACAAGATATAATGGGTTGAAAAGTGGCTACCCCAAAATATGTTGATATTATAAATCTTGGAGTCTGACTTTTTTCTTAAATGACAAAAAGAGTGGTTACGGATCTTGACAGGAGATCCTTACCTTGAATTATTCAAGTGAGATATACATACAATAACATGTATCTTGAAAAGGTCATTTTCATATAGACACAGAGAAGTAGAGAAAAAACAAAACCAATGTGGCCAAAAAGACTGAGATTTCATTTTCAGTATGTATGTGTATAACGTGATTGCTAACTTCTCATTAGGCTAATAGGAAATTGTATGACACCTATGCGTAACAACTGAGCTGTGAATACGTACTACATCTTTCTTCTATGAATATACACATTTATGGCATGTGATAATTTCTAGCATGCAGAAATTTAAATTGGCAACAAGTAAGTTTTTCTAATGTTGAGGGAACAGCTGATTACCCCCATGTAGATTTTAAAACTCCTTTTACAAAATAAATGTCCCTTTGCAGCAAAAGGCATCAGCACTCTACACTATCTGAATGCTTAAGTGGAATGTGATCATGGTCATTGTACTGTAAACATCTGTTTGAATTTCCCAGGATCTTAACATGATTTCTACATTTTGTCTAATTTGTCACTACACCATCTGCTTGAAAATAGATTGATCACTGGTGGTTAGATTTGGGGGTAAGTAATGCTTACATTTAGTATCGTATGCATAACAATACCTTAAAATTATATTAAATGTGAATTCATTTTTAGGTGACAGTGGGTGTCCCAAAGGTCCCATTTGTTTACAGTAGTGGGAACCATAGTAGAACAAAGATGTGATTGTATAATCAGTTATGTACACACACACTTAGAATGAGATTTGAAATTTGATCCTAAGATGCAACTGTTCATTGAGTATATTCAGTAGGTCACACCCCAAGTGTCTCAAAAACTTTTTATGGGCAATGTACACAGTAAGTTGATATCATCAGGCTCTCAAGCTCTGAGATTACTAAAGAAATATATTGTCAATAGGAACCATTTTTATACCGAGAGGGCACGTTTGATCTATTGAAATAGGCATTTTTAAATTTTGGATTAATAATTTTCAATTAAAAACATTTAAATACATCTTTTAAAAAGAAAATTTTTTTGGATGCTGCTTTTCCAAATAATCTGTTTGCATACATAATATGCTTAAAACTGGAGAGCTCTAGTAGTTTACTGATAAGGAATTTTGCTGCCAAAGCAAAGGTACACTGTTCAATTCTATCACTTGATCCACAGGAGAAAGACGGGTACTTTCTTTCTATATGATTTACTGCCTCTGAAAATTCATTTGGAGGTGCAGGTATTAGATAATTCCAACTTGATGGTGGTTGTTGTTGTTATGTGCTGTCGAGTCGCCTGCAACTCATAGCGACCCTATGTACAATAGCCCTAAACTCCGCTCTGTCCTGTGCCAATCGCACTGTCTCTGACACTCCCATCCCAATTATCCCAGTCACTGAATCAATCGACCTCATAGAGGGCCTTCCTCTCCTTGGTACACAACAATAATAACATGATTAAAACATATATTAAAATTGACATCAAATGTAATACATTATATTGACATAATTATATTTAACAAATAATTTACTTCAGATAGTAATATGCAACCTGAGCAGGAAGCAGTCCTTAGAACAGAGCAAGAAAACGACATGGTTCAAAATCAGGAAACAAATATTTCAGGGATGCATTCTGTCTCTATATTTTTTTCATCTACATGCAGAACATATCATTCGGGAGGCAGGGTTTTATGAAGAGGAATGACGTACTAGAATTGGAGGCAGATTCACCAATAACTTGCAATATGCAGATAACATAACCTTGTTTGCTGAAACTGAGGAGAACCTGAAGCATTTGCTCCTGAAGGTCAAGGACTGTAGTCTTCAATATGGATTAAAATTGAACCTCAAGAAGATAAAGATTCTCATCACTTGGCCAATTGGCAGCACAATGATAGCTTGGAGAAGAGATTGAGATTGTTAATTTCAGCTTGTTCTGCTCCACAATCAACACTCTTGACACCAGCAGTCGGGAAATCAAAAGACAAATTGCAGTGGAGAAATCTCCTGTCAGGAACAATGTCAGTCTAGATACTAAAGTGTGCCTGATCCAGGCCATGGTGTTTGCAATTACTTGTTATGCATCAGAGAGATGGACAATGACTAAGAAGAAGATTTGATGCCTTTGAGTTGTGGTTCTGAAGAAGAGTATTGAACACTATCATGGACCTCCAAGAGAACATGCAGGTCTGTCTTGAAGAGGGTGAAACCAAGTTTCTCCTTATAAATAAGAATTTTGAAGCTTCATGTCACATAATTTGGGCATGTGGCCAGGAGAGACCAATCCTTGGAGAAGGACATCATGCTTGAAAGGGTGGAGTAACAGCACAAGAGAAAAAGGTTCCAGATGAGATGGCTTGATAAATTTAATGGGGTAATGGGGATAGGTGTGTCAGAGTCAGTTAGACTGGTTCATCATATAGGGCAGGGTTCAGAGCTATTGTATATAAGGTCTCTATGCATTGCAAGTGATCCAATGGCACATAAGAACAATAACAAGTAATAATAATAGTTTTGTGTGTGTGTATCACTGAGTTGGAACTGACTTATAGCTTGCCTATCAGGTGTTTGCAGAGGGAGTACATTCCATAGGAGGAGATTACTCATATTTCTTTCATGAACTGCTGCTAGATTTGAACTTCATGCCTTTAGATTAGTAGTGTAATTATTTAAAAAGCCACCACAGTTTAAGAATAATAAATAATAGGTTCAACTTTACCCCCTACATGGGCCTCCTTAAGAAGCCAGGGTTCCTCACAGCACCCTACTCTTCAAGCCAGCCAAGCTTCCCTGCTCATCCACACATCTGAGCACGTTAGGTAGGCAGTGCTGAGGAACACGTCCAGTTTCAGTCTATTTCTCCATTGTTGAACTCTTCTACGTCCACTCCTGTGGATCCAGGTGATCGCTAAAGAGATTAAACAAACAAGCCAGAGAAGCAGAGATGTGCCAGAGAGGTACGAAGCCACAGGAAGACGAGCCGGAGAAGAAGTTCTAAGACACAGGACCTGCCTCTAGAGCAGACAGAAAGCTTTCTCTTAGAGATGGAAACCTAAATGTAAATTTTTAACCTACTAAACGATCTTCAGAAGCAATGCTTTCCTGATTCTGGGTCTTAGAATAAGACATCCCTTAGAAGTGGAAAAGCTACCTGTCCTTCTGGATTACTCAGGTCTTGCTCCCTGAGGAAAGCTAATTAGGTACTAAGGCCTAGCCAGGCATTCACTGCCACATATATAAACCTCTACGTTGAACTTACCACACTGTACCTTCATTATACACTTACCTTTCTTTCCTACTAGACTTTACTCTCCTTAAAAGACTTGTTTAAATGTATCTTTACTGGTGCATAAAAAAAAGGATCCTTATAGAGAAAAACAAAGAATAATAAATAATAATAACAATATTAATAATAAGAATAATGACGACAACAACAACAATAATTTTATGCTATACTTGGGCTAGGGAAGCAGTCCTCACAACAGAACAGGGAAACGCTGCATGGTTCTAAATCAGGAAGAGAGTGTATAAGGGATGTGTCCTATCTCCATATGTTTTAATCTACATGAAGAACAGATCATTTGGGAGGCTGGGTTTATGAGGAGGACTCATCAAAAACTTACATTGTGCAGAGGACACAACCTTGTTTGCTTAAACTGAGGAAGGCCTGAAGTGCTTGCTGTAGAAGGTCAAGGACTATAGTCTTCAATATAAATTAAAGCTCAACATCAAGAAGAAAAATAATCTCAACACTGGGCCAATTGGCAGTACCATGACATAGGGAAAAAAGATTGAGGTTGTTAACAATTGTAGCTTCCTTAGCTCCACAATCAATACTCTTGACACCAACAGTCAGGAAATCAGAAGATAAAATGAATTAGGTGGATCTGTTGTCAGGAACCTCTCCAGAATACTGAGAAGCAACGATGTCAGTCTAGAGATTAAGGGGAGCCTGATCCAGGGCACAGTCTTCACAATTACCTGCTATGCATTAGAGAGGTGGACAATGACTAAGGATGGCAGAAGAAGAATTGAGGCCTTTGAGTTGTGGTGCTGGAGAAGAATCTTGAAAATACATACCATGGACTTCTGAGAAAACAAATTGATCTGTCTTTGAGAGGGTGAAACAAAGTTTCCCCTTAGAAATAAGAATTTTGAAGCACTGTCTCATATACTTTGGGCATGTGGCCAGGAGGGACCAATCCTTGGAGAAGGACACCATACTCAGAAGGGTAGGAGAGGAAGAGCCTGGATGAGATGGATGGATATAGTAACTAGGGAAATGGGGGTAGGTATGTCAGAGTCAGTGAGAGAAGTTCAGGACAGCGGCAAACTTCAGAGCTGTTGTACTCAGGGTCACTATGAGTTGCAGGCCATTTAACAGCACACAACAACAACTACAACAACAACAGTTCCTATTCTGCAGTATCTTCTTCACTGTTATTAGATGTCATCCAACCGAGTACACTCAATAGCGACCTTATGAACAACAGATCTGAACTATGTCCTATCCTCTGCTAGTCTCACACTACCTGACTTATTAGACCCCATTGTGACAGTCACCATGTCAACCCACCCAATCAAGGGTCTTCCTCTCCCTCACCAAACCTCCACCTTTCTGAGCATCATGCACCTCTCCAAGGAATAGCCTCTCCTAGAAATTCATCATCTTTGTCTCCAAAAATCACTCTGATTTCACCCTCAAAGACTTATTGTGTTTTTTCCTGATTTTTAAATTTCCATTAATTCATTGTTACACATTTTCCTCCCTATATCCCCCCATTTCACTTTTCTCTTTAAAAAATTATTTTATTGTTGCACAATTTCCTCCCCAAACACCCTAGTCCACTTTGTTATGCACCTCTTTTTCTGGACCATTGTCATACAAATAATACCTAATCATATATTCCTTTTAAAGACTTCTTTCTCTCAGTTTGTTTTCTGGTTATCCATGGTATGTTGAATGCTTTTATCCAACACTGCAGCTCAAAGGTATCAATTATTCTTCTGTCATCTTTATTCACCATCCAGCTCTCAGATCCAAAACAAGTGATTAGAAACACCATGGACTGAATTAGACATTCCTTATGTCCTCAAACTAACATCATTATTCCTCACTAATTTGGATAGGTCCATAACTATAAACTTTCCAAGAGCACCATGTCTTCTGATTTCCTGACTGCAAGTACCAAGGATGTTAATTGTGGATCCAATTAAGATGAAGTTGTTGACAGTTTCAGTCTTTTCTCAATTTAACATGATGTTGCCTATCAGCCCAATGGTTTCTTTGATTTCTTGACAATGAGAGGCAGTTCAGATTAAAGGCTGTATTCTCTGATCTTCTGCAACAAGTGCTTCAAGTCCTCCTCATTTTCAGCAAGCAAGGCTGTGTCATCCACATAATGCAGGTTATTGATCAGTCTCCCTCTGATTCTGATGTCACATTCATATTTATAGAGTCTAGCATTTCAAATAATTTTCTCAGCATACAGATTGAACAGGTATGGAGAGATAATACAAGCCTGACACACTCTCTTTTTATTTTTAAGCCATGTACTGTTCTCTTGCTCTGTTCATATAATTGATACACTTCTCTTACTCTTGGTCCAGGTATTGGTTTTGTTTGAGCACAATTAAGTGCTCTGTTATTCCCATTTTTCTCAATGTTAGCCGTAACTTGTTATGATCTACACAGCCAAATGCCTTTGCATAGTTAATAAAGCACAAATGGGCATTTTTCTGTATTCTTTACATAATATCAATATGACAATTTACTTAACAATACTATTACTAAACTGCTTATTGTTGACAATTCCTTCTATGAGTTCATTTGATTTTGTTCTAATAGCCAGTTTTCCTGTAACTTTTCAAGCTGTGGTCAAGCCCTTCCAATTCAGATACAGATTACCAAATAAACCGTATAAGCATGAACTAATTTGTGCTTATGTACTGATATGTAGTAAACAATTTTATGTTTTATTGAACAATTCAGATGACTATCACACATTGCTTTGTTAAATATTATGTATTTGACCTGCCTACTGGCTACTCTCTTAGAAATTATAAATGAAAAGAGAAAGGTTTCATTCTGTAGGGTGAGGTTGTATGATTGTGTAGAGACAAAAGCCAACTATTCTTAGAAGCAGAATCTGAAGTAAAAATAAATATGAAATTGATATTACACACAGTACATAAACAAAGTAAACAAATCATACTCACCTTACTTGACAGTCACGTGTACTCCCTTACTACCCTTTTTTCCCTTAAAAATACTTTCATTTTGGGTATGAGATTGAGCTAAAATATGAAAAAATGCACTCTGGCTCAGAAAGTGAAATTTGTTCACTCAGAAATCCATGTACTGTCTCCTCAGGCTGATTGCTATAGACATGAACTTGTCTCTCTATGGACATCTTGCATAGTGAGCTCTATGTAAACTCTTTTTAGAGATTACGATGTGAGGGAGAAAGAGATGGATATTTGAGATTGCATTATTATTACTAAACTACTCTCACTCAATCAGATTGACCTCCTTTAATTCCATTGCAGGAAGAGAAGGAGTCTTTTTATTAAAGGAAAGAAAATCAGGAGCCTACAAGTGTTATGTGTGGATGAAGCTAACCTCAAGAGCTCTGGTGGCACAATAGTTAAATCACTTAAGTGTTAATAACCAAAGATTTGGCAGTCCACTTCCATAAAGATGTATAGCTTTGGAAACAATATGGAGTATTTCTACTCAGTTTTCAGGCTGACTGAATCAGAAAATCTTCTATGGCCAGGTGTTTGTTTATTTGTGGTTTGGTTTGCTTTTTTTTTGTCTGCGTGGTGATGATAGGCTTCATGTGAAGATGTATTAGATGCACTACAACGTAGTGACAACCAGTTTATAGAAAGGAACACTTGACCTGAAGTGTTTTTATTTTGTCTGTTTGTATTTTAAATCCCTAGGACACAAGCCACACTGTATTGTGACTTAGTCCTGTGCCATTTTTAAATCAGAGAGAAAAATCTAGATAGTGTAGAACACGACAGGGTAGAACCATTTCACTGGGATATTCCTGTATTATGTGGTAACAAATCTTAAAGAATTTTTTCTCAACAGTGCACTAAGCATGGTTACTGCAATGACAGTAGTGAAAAAAGTTTAGGTGTAACATGTTGTCAAAATTAAGAGAATGGGAGATAGGATGCTCATGTTTGACTTCTACTTCTCCTGAATACCACTTATTGATTCTGTTTACTTAGAACCAATTTTGAGACAAAGTGAGAGGATTAGTATTTATGTTATTTAAACAGTTGTTGTTACTGATTGCCTTAGAATCAAACATGACTCATAATGACCCTATGAACCAAAGGCCTGAAACTCCTCTACAATTATTCACATTAATCAAAGTTCATAGAGTTTCTGGAGGCATGATGTTAAGGAAGTGGAAGCTGTTGCTATTACATTTATTTCAATTCCTGTATATCCTTCTTTTTGCTGTTGTTATATGCCATCAAGTCACCTGCTCCTCATAGCGACCCTATGTGCAATAGCTGTAAAGCTTGCTCTGTCCTGAGCCAGTCTCACTGAATCTAACACATATACTCCCATTGCCTAGTTACTGTATCCATCCATCTCATCTGGGGTCTTTCTCTACTGCACTGTCCCTCCACCCTTCTGAGCATAATGTACTTCTCCAAGAATTGGTCCTTGCCACATGCCCAAAGTATATGAGACAGTGCTTCAAAATCCTTGTTTCCAAGGAGAAACTTGGTTTCACCCTTTCACAAACCAATTTGTTTTCTCAGCAGTCCATGGTATTTATGTTCGACTCGTCTCCAGCACCACAACTCAAAGGCATCAATTCGTCTTCTGTCATCCTTAGTCATTGTCCAGCTCTCTGATGCACAGCAAATAATTGTGAAGACCAAGGCCTACATCAGGCTCCCCTTAGCATCTAGACTGACATCATTGCTTCTCAGTACTCTGGAGAGGTTCCTGACATCAGATTTACCTAATGCATTTCCTCTTCTGATTTCCTGACTGTTGATGTCAAGAGTATTGATTGTGGAGCTAAGCAAGCTACAATTGTTAACAACCTCAATCTTTTTTTCATGTGTCACGGTACTGCCAACTGGCCCAGTGTTGAGATTATTTTTTTTCTTGATGTTGAGCTTTAATTTATATTGAAGACTATAGTCCTTGACCTTCTACAGCAAACACTTCAGGTCTTCCTCAGTTTTAGCAAACAAGGTTGTGTCATCTGCACAATGTAGGTTGTTGATGAGTCCTCCTCATAAACCCAGCCTCCCAAATGATCTGTTCTGCATATAGATTAAAACATATGGAGACAGGACACATCCTTTATACACTCTCTTCCTGATTTTGAACCATGCAGTGTTTCCCTGTTCTGTTATGAGGACTGCTTCCTGTCCCTAGTATAGGTTTCATGTAAGCAAAATCAAGTGTTCTGAGATTCCCATTCACCACAAGGTTAGCCACAGTTTGTTGTGATTCACACAGTCAAATGCCTTTGCATAGTCAATGAAACACAGACATTCCTACAGTATTCTCTACTTCTGTCACGATCCATCTAACAGGTATGGCAACTGAGGCTGAGGCTTCAAATTTGAAAACGCAAAGGAGGGGGAACAGTTGTAAGCAGAAACTAATGATAAGAATGTGGCATGTGTAAAAAGCATGAATGTAGGTAAATCGGACCTCATTAAGAAAGAAATGGAACACATAAATATTTTCATATTAGGTATTGGCAAATGAGGTTGACTGGCATGGGACATTTTGAATCAGATGATCATATGCTTCACTATACTGGAGATGAAAAGGTCAGAAAGAAATGGGGTTGCTTTCATAGTTAAAAAGCTGTTTCTCAATCCATCTTGTAATACAATGTTGTGAGCGATAATATAATATGCATACACATACTAGGAAGACCTGTTAATACCACTATAATTGAAATTTATGCACCAACAGCCAGAGCCAAAAAGGAGGAGATAGATGATTCCTTCTGACTTTTGGAGTCAGAAATTGATCAAACAAACATGAAACCAAGATGCAGTAATTATAATGGGTGACGGAAATGCAAAAGTTGGGAACCAGGAAGAAGGATCAGAAGTCAGAAATCACTGACTTGGTGACAGAAATGAGGCTGGGGATAGAATGATAAAAATTTGTACAATCAATGATTTATTCATAGCAAATACTTTTTATAAGAAACAAACACAAATTATACACATGAATTTCACCTGATGGTAGCACATAAATTAGATTGTTTACGTCTGTGGAAGAATCACTGGAGAAGTTCAATATCAGCAGTGAAATCACCTATGTCAGGTGCTGATTGTGGAACAGATCATCAACTTCTCATATGCAAGTTCAAATTAAAGCCAAAGTAGGTCAAATCAAATCCACAGGAATTAAAATTTGACTTTGAGTCTGTCCCACCTGAATTTAAAAACCAACTCAGAAACAGATTTGAAGCCTTGAACAGTAATGCACGAAGACCAGATGAGCTGTGTGATGTAATCAAGAATATCACTCATGGAGAAAGCAAAAGGTAATTGCAAAGACAGAAGTAGAAAGGATCAAAATGGGTATCAGAAAAGACTGAATACAGTACTAGAGTATCTAGAAGCCAAAACAAAGGGAAGAAATCAATAAGCTAAGGAGCTAAATAGAAAAATTCAAAGAACAGCACAGGGAGATAAAGCAAAATATTACAATAAAATGAGTGAAGAACTGGAATCTGAAAATCAAAAGGGCCAAACTTGCTTGGCATTTCTTAAACTAAAGGAACTAAAAACATATACAAACTGTGAGTAGCAATACTTAAGTATTCTGGGGTAGAATATTGAATGATCCAGGAAGTATAAAAAGAAGATGGAAGGAGTATACAGAGTCACTGTACCACAAAGAATTGGCTGACACAGCAGAATTTCAAGAACCAATATATGATCAAGAGGCAATAGTATTGAAGGAGAAAGTTCAGGCTGCGTTGAAGGACTTGGCCGAAATAAAACCCCAGGAATTGATTGAATACCAATTTACATATTTCAAAAAACAGATGGTGCTTTGGATGTGCTTACCAGGTTGTGTCAAGAAATCTGGAGAACATCTACCTGACCAACTGACTGGAAGAGATCTATATTTATTTCCATTAAAAAAAAATACGTGATCCGACGTAGTATGAAAATTATAATGCAATATCACTCTTATCATCCATAAGCAACATCCTGCTGAAGGTTATCCAAAAGTGACTGGAACAGTATATTGGCAGAGAACTACCAGAAATACAAGCTCAGTTTAGAATAGGCCATGGCACTAGAGACATTATTGTTAATGTCAGATGGATCTTGGAGAGCCATAGGTGTTATAAATATCCACTGGAATTTTATGTGTCCACTGATTAGGATAGTGCTGACAGACACAGCCCTCAATAATACTGCTAATTTTATTACAAAATATTGTTATACAATATTATTGTTTTATTATTGTTAAGCCAAGAAATACTAATAATCATCATTATGGTGATATTAAGGCTTTTTGTAATAAATAATATCGTTATTTTGTTAGGGGCTACCGAGTGCTTTTATCCCCTAGAGTTGTCATGATCTTTCAGATTAAAAAAAAAAAAGTTTTACCTTATTACTTATTTATGCCACAGGAAAGGGCAGGGTTTATGTTTATTGTTCATAGGTTTACTATGAGTTATAGTTGAATGAACAGCACCCAACAACAACAACATCTTCATTATCTGGAGAGGACTGGTGACTTGGTAAGTTTTTGTGCTGCCAGCTCAAAGGCACAACATTTAAATTCACCAGCTGCTCCATCAGAGAAAGATGTGCATTTCTCCCCAGTGTGATTTACAACCTCTGAAAACTCACTGAAAGGTCAGTTATGAGTTGGTTTCAACTCAACAGTACATGACATGAGTTGTTTATCTGGGACACATGAATAAATTAATTTAAGTCAACTCTTAACCCTTTAATATCCCTGAGACATAGAGTATCCATCTACATATTCTGTTTCTGGGGTTTAGTGGAAAACTGCCTCTTCACTGTCAGTGAATTCTACCATCTTATAATGACATCTATAATCACGTGAATCTAAAAAATAGGCCTCTCTCTTCCTATCAACCCTAGTACTGGAGTACCCTCAGGATATACGTGTCCCAGTAATTGTATAAAAATCTACATTACTTCAATTTTAAAAATTTTACTCAAAAGGCTTTTACTGACAACATATCACTTCAATAAAAAATTCAAAGTAGAAAATAATTCTATCTTGAGAGGATTAAGTAGGGGAAGTATGTAAGCCTAAAGAGCTCCAGTGGCATGTTGTTGTTGTTGTTATGTGCCATCGAGTGGCTTGTGACTCATAGAGACACTGTGTACAACATCCTTAAACTCTGCTCTGTCCTGTGCCAATCGCACAATCTCCAATACACCCATCCCCATTACCCCAGTCACTGAATCAATCCACCCCATAGGGGGCCTTCCCCTTCTGCCCTGTCCCTCCACCCTACCAAGCATGATGTCCCTCTCCAAGGACCTGTCCTTCCTTGCAACATGCCCAAAGTATGTTACACAGAGCCTTAGAATCGTTGCATCCAAGGAGCAGCTCAGTTTGACCCTTTCCAGGATGAATCTGTTTATTTTCATAGCAGTCCATGGTACCCTCAATACTCTTCTCCAGCACCACAGCTCAAAGGTATCTATTCTCCTTCTATCCTCCTTAGTCATTGTCCAACTCTCTGATGCATAACAGGTGATAGCAAAGACCATGTCCTGTATCAGATGCACCGTAGTCTCCAAAGAGACACCATTGCTCTCCAGTACTTTGGAAAATGTCCCTAACAGCAGACTTTCTCATGGCAATATGCCTTTTAATTTCCTGGCTACTGGTGCCGAGAGTGTTGACTGTAGAGCCAAGCAAACTGAAGCTGTGAGCAATCTCAATCTCTTCACCATCCATCCTGATGCTGTCTATTGGTCCAGTGGTGAGAATCTTTGTCTTCTTGACATTGAGCCTCAATCCATATTGGAGGCTGCAGTCCTTGACCCTCTGTAGTAGGTGCTTCAGGTCTTCCTCAGTTTCAGCAAGCAGGGTTGTATCATCTGCATATCACAGATTGTTGATAGATCTTCCACCAATCTTGACCCCACATTTCTGCTCATAGAGCCCAGCCTCCCGGATAATCTGTTCTGCATACTGATTGAAAAGAAACCTTGAAAACTATTTCTGCTTGGACCAATCTATATGTTAAATGATTACAGTTTCTTAGGATCTGAGTAAATTGTGGTTCCTAGGAGAGTATCCTAGGCTACTTAAGGTTAATCACTGGAGCTTAAAGTTAATTGTTATCAATGTCCTTTCTTAATGTTGCTCTGTTGGAGTTTTCCATGCATGACAATCAGTTCCAATGGTAGCTCCAAGCTTGAAATGAGTTCAAATTGCACTTTTTCTGATTAGTTTTCAAGGTCTATCTAACATCTTAAATGGATTTCATATCACTAAAATTATCAGTGGAGAATGTGACTTTCAAAGATAAACATGTATCTAGGGGACTTTTCAAGCTCCAAAGTTTCTTTTTGTAGGACTAGCGTGAGCTCAGACTCTCTAGTTGGTAGAATCCAGTCACCTGGAGGCACCTTAAAGTTAAGTTCTGGCTTTCTGCTTGTGAAAAGATGATCCATTGAGAACCCTAAAGAACACAGTTCTACTCTGACCAACATCAGGTTACCATAAATACTAATTGCCTTCAAGGAGACTAATTGGAAAGGACCAGGGAAGCACTCTTTGATTGCTAATTTCAGAATCTGCTGATGCTGCAGGTAAAAGGAGACTCATTCATTCATTCATTTATTTTAGTGTTTGGAACTTTCGTGAAGAAAAATATTCATAAACAAATTTCTCTCCTGCTCTAATGACAATTTGGCAGTCCTTTTTATTATCATCAAGCCCTTGTATTCTACCCACACAGCCCAAACTTAACTATACCTGTTCCATATCATCCATCTATGAGAATGCCTGTTAGATCATTTAAGAATATGTAGATTGTAAAGCCAAGTCATCAACAGAGATAAATCCCCCTACATTAAATTATCTTCTCTCTGGACTGCTTAATTTCATAGATAGATAGATAGATGATAGCTAGATAGATAGCTAGATAGATAGCTAGATAGATAGCTAGATAGATAGCTAGATAGATAGCTAGATAGATAGATAGATAGATAGATAGATTTCTTAACCTTAACCTGAACGTTAAATGTGGAGTTTTTCTAGAGATTCATCCACTCTGACCCTATAGCCTTAAGTTGAGATGTTGTGGTGTTGTTGTTGATTGTCATTGAGTCCAGCATGACTCATAGCAACCCCATGAACAAAAGGCCTGAAGACTTGCTATAACTATACCCATTTATCAAAGTTCATAGATTTTCCAGAAACATGTTGTTTAAGAACTAGATGCCATTTCTGCTCCAATAAATAGGGATAGATTGATTCAAATAGATTTGATTAGGGAAACTACTTTCTCTGATTTGTTAAATAACTGTATCCCCTGCTCCAACCTTTACTCAGACTTTCTATTTGTTCCTGGACTTGTGCCTGTTTTGTTCATATCACTCCCACTCGTCCACTTTCTGAGCAAGGAATCAGATATAATGGAGCACTGTGGCATTTGGGGCCATAGCCCCAGCTGGCTGATGTCATAAGAGGATCAAAGCATTTTCCATAAACATTATCTCCTGAAATATAATGCCAAAGACAAATCATACATGGCTTCAGGCACACACACACACACACACACACACACACACACACACACATTCTCTTGAGTAGAAGAGATTACTGTCATATCCAAATGTTATTGAAATAGACAAGTTTGTGCTCAGATATCCCTGTTCAATAGAAGGCAAAGAATATCCCGAGGAACTCTTGCTTAATGTCACTTATTGGAAAAAAGAAAGTGAGATAATTAAGAGAGTCAGTCATCATCAATTACTCACAGAATTTCTGTTTATCCCTTAATATTAAAGTTATTTTACTATTTAATCAGTCAGGGTACTTTGCAAGTGGAAGGCATGATATTAATTACATAGTACAGCATAAAGTAGGTTGTCCTAGGAAACTGGAGCTTTGTTACTATTTGGTGTCATCAAGGCAATTCTGATTCATAGTGATCTTATGACACTAGGATTTTATTGGCTGTATACTTGATGGAAGCAATTTTCTGTACCTTTGGTTGGGTACATTTGAACCACTGCACTGTAGGCTAGAAACCAACTGTGCTACAAGGACTGTTTATCTAATACCAACCATAAAGGCATTTGTAGTAATTTTGTTTAAGAGAAGCAAAGTCCTATCTTCATCAGTATCCCAGATAGGCTTGCAAAGCCAAAACATAAGCCCACTACTTTTGAGTTGATTCCAGTTTATAAGATAGAATAGAATTGCTCCCATAGAGTTCCTAAGTAAATCTTTCTTCTAGAGCAGTTGGTAGGTTTGAGTTGCCCACTTTGAGATTAACAGCCAAATGTTTCTAACCACTATACTACCAGGACTTCCTATGCACACATATAGAACCATAAATCATAAAATCAGTTGTAAGTAGGATTAAGTAATATAGTAAAATTTCTTTTGCATCAAGAGAATACCTTATAAATATATTTCTTAAAGACTCTTATCCTCAAATCAAAGTTCTTCTAGACCTTTCTCATGTACAAGGAACCATCTCCTCATTACATGCCCTTTGAACCCTTCTTGAAACTTTAAAAACCTCCACTCCTTTTCCATCATAGTTCCTCTGCCCTCGGCTTTTTGACTGTTGAAGAAAGAGTGAGATAGGAGAAATATTCTGTCCTCAGGCAACAATATATAAAACAAGAACAAAAGGAAGAATCTAAAAGGAAAAACATCTCACATTGCTAGGTTTGAGTCTTTGCTAGTTTATCCTTGAGTTTGACTTTATTAAAGTCTCCTTTTCTGAATTTAAGTCACAGTATAAAAATCACTTCTATTACATCAACATGGAAAGACCTTAATCCAGTAAAAGGGTATTACCTACATTTCATTTTGGTTGGAACTTCCTTTGATGCAGTAAAGTCAGCACTGGTTCAAGTCTTCCTTTTGTCCAGGGTGAGGACAAATGGAAATTTAATAGTTCTGTCTTCACTCCTTACGAGTTTAAGGCTCTTATTAAATGACACCATGCCTCCTGACAGAGATCAACAAAGTGGAAGTCATTCCTCCATTTTCTGAGCACAAGCAGTGGACAGGGGGCTCTAAGGTTAAGGGTCTCTGGCTCACACACTAGTATTTTTAGTAATATTTTCTAAAAAGCTGATGGGACCTGTTCAGTCAATAATGATTTCACAGGTCTGTATGTAAAGAAAAGGTAACTTAGCTTAATTTACAGACATCAAAGATGTCTGAAGAAAGAGAAAAAGAAAAATATACAGTGAAGCCAAGAAATATACTGTGGGAAGCTGAGTAAAGTTAGCAGCATTAGTAAACCAGAAGAGGACCCTGAGTTTGGAATGGAGACAGCTCTTAATCCTTATTCCTAAACCTAGTAGGTTAAAAGACAAGAAATATACACATGATTTTAATGGCTAGCAAGTCAGCTCACAAGAAATACCAGAAGTCTTTGATTATATAGAGATCTCTAGGCAAGCCATGAATACAGTTGCTGTTTTAAAATAAGCAGAGATAGCGCAGACCCTTTGTCAAAAATGTTCCCATCTCTTCAGGATTAAGTTTGCCAAGTACTTAGCTCTGCAATGTGTATATATAACGTGCATAGTTCTCATAGGAAGCAAATGCAAGAGGAAGTTTTGCAGCTTGGAAAAAAATACACACATTATTATTATTATTATTATTATTTTAATTACAACACATCATGTCCTGTTGTGGTTGCTGTTGTTGATTACTTTTGAGTCTAGTATGACTCCTAACAACCCTATAAACAAAAGGCCTATAAATATCATTGTTTCTCAAAGTTCATAAAGTTTCCAGAGGCATGTTGTTTAGGGAGTGGATACCATTCCTGCTTTCAAACTTCATGTTTTATTAAGTTAGGACTTAATACCAACTGAGCATCATTTTACTTACACAAATTAAATCTATGATATGTTTTATTGGTTCTTTTTGTCCATGAGAAAAAATTCATAGTTAACCTACAGTGATTAAAAAGCTATTTCTACTGAATTATTCTATAACCATTGTCAAAGTATATTTGGTACTCAGAAGTTCTTGGTAACAATTAATTTACTGGGTGGTTGGATGGTGCTGCTACTTCCTGCAATGGCTATTATTTAAGACCCGCTAGGAGGTGGATTGATTCAGTGACTGGGGTAATTGGGATGGGCGTGTCAGAGACAGTGAGATTGGCACAGGACAGGGCAGAACTTAGAGCTGTTGTACACAGAGTCGCTATGAGTCGCAAGCGACTAGACGGCACATAACAACAACAAAGTGTAAGAGAGAGAAAAATACTTGCTGAAGATGTTCACTGTTGTTACTTCTGATTAAAGCATCACTAGATAACTAGTATGGAGCTCTATTGGTAAGGAGCTATACCAGCAACTCAAAGGTGTGCAGTTCAAATCTTCCATATGCTCCATTGGAGAAAGATGACAATCTCCTCTGTGTGAAGTACTGCCTCTGAAAAGGCCTGGCTTGAGGTCTCCTCTTTTGTTCATGAAAGATAATGTTTCATCTTCAACCAGAATGTCTTTATCAAAGCCGTACTAAGGCACCATTTGAGAAGCCCTATCGGTGTAGTCCGTAGAGTTGTGCCCCTAACCAAAAGCCGCATATCTCTGGTGTTTCAATTAGACCAACATCTTTAAAGAAGGAAGATGAACATGCAAAAAGCAGATTTCCAAGGCTGTAAAGACACAGAAGAATGACATTCACATGTCTGTCTTGTCTCTCTGGGAGCTTTGGCAGCTTAGGGATAAGGAATTATGCTGCCAATATGGAGATTTTGGAGGCAAGGATAATCATTACACAGCGTTGGAAACTAGCACATTATTATCACATAGAATATGTCTTATTAAGCAATTTTAATAGTATAGTGAATTTTCATATACACATCTGATATGAACCTTTGTTACTTAAATTTTTAAATATATACGAATAAAATATCATAAAATATTACACAATTTAGTGGGTAGAGGGAAGGGTGAAGGAAATGGGAAGGATCCAATGAGGACCTGAAAAGACAGGGTAATGATGGTCAAGATCCAATTGTGATTAATTTTGTAAAACATAAAGTATGGGAATGATTGTATGAAACACAATGTGAATGATTAATAGTTTAAAAATAATGTATACAAAATTTGTAATCAAACCAATATAAAATAAAATTTAAAATAAGAGTATATGTTGTTGTTAATCGTAGATGACTCATAGTAACCCTATGAATGAAAGGCCTATACACTTGTAGATCTTTCATCATTTCTCTAAGATCATAGAGTTGTCTCAAGCTCTTTTGGATGTGGATGCCACTCCTACTTCCAAGCTTGTTTTAATCAGGGAGCTCCACCAAACACTGTCCATCATGGGTAACCATTATCACATTTCACACATCACTGTCACAGTGTCAGCATCATAGCAACCACGAGTTACCTCTGTACAGCAAATGGACACCCAGTGCTATAACACTTAGAAGAATGTGTGACCAAATATATAAAATTAAAGATACAGTGTAGACAAAATTTCAATATAAAATACATATTTATTTAAAATGTAAAATATCATTGTTGTTGCTGCTGTTGTTGTTAGGTGTTGCCAAGTACAACTCATAGTGATCATATAACTAGTAGATCTAAGCCCTGTCCTATTTTATGCCATCAATTGAGCCCAGTGTCACAGTTATTGTGTCAATCTACCTAGTCAAGGGTCATACTCTTGTTCACTATCCCTACAACTTTCCCAAGCATGATGTTCCTCTCCAATGAATAGTCCCCGCTGGCAACATGCCCAAAGTAGGTGAGAGGAAGTAAAATCATTTTTGACTCCAAAGAACACTCCGGGTGCACCTTTTTCAAGATATAGCTACTTATTCTTTTGACAGTCCAGGGGATATTTAGTGCTCTTCTCAAACACCACAGTTCAAAGGCATCAAAGGCATGAAAATTTAGTAATTTTCAAATGAATACATATTGAAAACAGAACAGTCTAAGAAAATAAGTTTTATGATTTTAATTAATTTGAAGACTGTCTATAGAACTAAAGCACAATAAATATGGAATTATGGCAAAGTCAGGCAGCAGTTTAGCAGATACATTTCTGGAAGAAGGTCTGAAATTTTTGTAATAGTTGTTAGAATTTAATAGACTGAAGTTCAAAATTCTGTTTCTACTCTCTATCAACTGTACTTACCAACTCAGCTCTCAAATTGGCCTTCACATCAAAATTTGTTAGGCTGTAAATTTCAGGGGTAGAAATTGTCCATCTTTCTCTCATTGAAATGCTGGTGGATTCAAATAGCCAGAGAGGCATGGCCTTTGTGTTAGTAGCACAAATCCCCATGGAATAGGCTATGAGAGTGCTCTGAACAGTTGACTTGAATTCTCTTAACTTCCATCTCTTCGTCTACATCATGGAATTAATACAATGGAATTAATAATATGCAATATAATGTGTTATTATGAGAATGAAATAAGGGTGCCATGACATTTGACACATAAGTGGGATCCCAATACATTTTAGAACTCATTTTTATATTGGTACAGAAATTAAGAGATATATAAAGATGAGGACATCATTACTGAAAAAACAAAACAAAACATCTGAAACATTAAAGTGATTCATAGGTAAAATACATGGAAACCAGAAAACAGAGAAAACTGTCATGTATTGATAAGTTGTGTTGTTGTTGTTAGGTGCCATTGAGTTGAATATAACTCATAGCAACCCTAACAACAGTAAATCTAAACTTTTCTCTGTCCTGAGCCGTCCTCACCATCTCTGATATGCTTAAGCCCATTGTTGCAGTTACTGTGTCTGATTGGGAGTCCTTCCTTCTTTTGCTGACCCTCCTCCTTTTCTAGCATGATGTCCTTTCCAAAGACTGACCCTTCTTGACAATATGCCCAGGTGAGAAGAAATTTTGTCGTCCTTGCCAACAAGAAGCACTCTGGTTAATCTTCCTCTAATACAAACTTGTAAGTAATTTGAGAAGTTAATATATTGCCTTTGAAATCCCACTGGAGGGTCAGCTATGAGTTGTTTCTGACTTGAAGGAACACAATATAGTTCTTTGTTATTGTTGTTAGGTACTGTAAAGTCAAGTACAACTCCTTGCGACCCTATGAACAAAAGATCTGAATGCTGTCCTATCCTTTTCCATCCTTACATTTCCTGACATACAAGAGCCCATTTCAACAGTCACCATGTCAATTCACCTAGTTGAGGGTTCTCCTCTCCTTTGCTGACCCTCCATCTTTCCAAGTATCATGTCCTTCTCCAAGAAATAGTCCATCCTAGCAACACGACCAAAGTATGTTAGCTGAGGCCTCATCATTCCTCCCTCCGAAAAACACTTCCATTGCACCCTCTCCAAGATGTATCTGTTTGTTCTCTTCACCATCCATGAGATGTCCCATGCTCTTCTCCAACAATACAACTCAAAGGCATCAGTTCTTTTTTTGTCATCCCCATTCATTATCCAGCTCTCAGATACATAGTATCTCAGATACATGGTCATAAACACCATGGCCTGAATCAGATACACCTTAGTCCTAAAACTGACTTCATTACTTCTCAATAATTTGGAGAAGTCCCTAACTACAGATTTTCCCAGTGCAATGTGTCTCCTTATTTCCTGACTGCTGGTGCTAAGGATGTTAGTTGTTGATCCAATCAAGATGGAGCTTTTGATAGTTTCAATCTCTTCTCTATCTATCATGATGCTTTCTATTGGTTCAGTGGTAAGAATCTTTGTTTTCTTGATATTGAAATGCAATCCATAATGAAGGTTGCATTCCTTGATCTCATGCAACAAACACTTCAAGTCCTTTTCACTTTCTGCAAGCAAGGTTGTGTCATCTGCATATTTCTTAAGGGAACATTTTTTATAACAAATCAAATACTGAATTGTAGATTTTTTTAAATTATCATTTAGAAATTCATGTGACCTTAAAAGAAGCATTTACCATCCTCCCTTATCTTTTTCTTACATTAAATTCATAAGTAAACACTCTTTTGAAGGCTTAAATTTATGAACACAATGTAGATTACCATAGGAAAGCTATCTTAATTTCTACTTTGACACTACCAAAAAGTAGTAAGAGGCTGCATGCACTTCAAGCGTGAAGACAGAGTTTGAATCCACCTGCTGCTTCTCAGAAGAATCTCCTTCTGTGTCTCTGAAAACCTACTGGAGGATCAGCCATGGGTCAGTTCTGACTCAGTTGTACACACAACAGCAAACAACAACAACAAACAAGACTTATCATAAAAGTTTGGTAAAAAAAGCAGGTCAGGAGTCCCAAATATTTGGACATCTTATTTTAATTCTGAACCAACTTCCACAAAGACTTGTCCTATTACATTCCTTTGAAGCAATTTATATTGACTGCCACACTAACCTTTGTGCTCTGCACACCTGCTCTGAGAAAGTGAACATTAGATGTAACATCTTATCAAGAAAAGGTTGAAAACATATCATAGATAATTATCTTTCTCTTGGAGAAATGAATTCCAATCTTTCTTCTAGGTCACATGTAAATATGACATTTGAGATTTTTATAAATAGAAGCAATAATTCTGAAACAATTCAAAAACATAGCATAATAAGAAGAAGCTGGTGGTGATAAAACAGAAAATAATTATTATTGTTTAGTAAACTGAATTTAGACTAGGAATGACACTCAAGATATATCCATTAACATATTTTCCATTAACTACATGCCTTCCTAAGCAATATCTTACTGTTACTCCATCGTTAAATTTCATTTGAGCAATGTAAATTATTTCTTATATTCAATTTACTTATTTGATATGACAATTTAAAAGGAAAGGCTACCTTTGAACTTAATGTAAAAAATGGAACTCCATTAGTGGCAAAAACAGGCCCATTTCGATCCTCACTGTCAACTCTGTCGTGGTTGTAGCAGCTATGGCTTTTCCAAGTTTTTTATTTCACATCCTGTTTAAACTAGCTTTTCTTTTTTTTTTATTTAACTTGTTCAATTTATTTTGCACACTCTTTTAAACAAGTGCAAACTACAGTTCTTACTAAGAAAAAAAGGTAAAAATGCTGACATTACAGAATATATAAACCACCAATTGTAATTTATTTTTGAGAGCTCTGCTGGCCTAGTGGCAAGGAGTTGTGCTGCCAAAATGAAGATATGCAGTTTGAGACCACAAGCTGCTCTTCAGGAGAAAGGGGGGATAATTGCATCCCATGCAATTTACAGCTGAAAGCCCCATGTACACATCAACTGTGTGTTGGTTCTGACTTGTTGGCGCATAACAATAACAATTGATTCTCTTCTGATAGATAATTTACTGAATTTTTTTAGAATGAAATGAAAAAAGATCTGTCACCTTTATAGATAAATGTTAAATTCAGAAACAAAGAAGTTTTACAATATCAACTTAAGGAATCTATGAGTAATCTGGGTAATGATTATATTTTTTAGAAACATAATATTTGACGTTTTGCCATTTTGCATTTGTGAGCTGGATTATATCTCAGTAAGATTGAGCTTAATCAAGGTTCTTTACTAAATAAGTGAGGCTTCATTAAAAGGAAAAATTTAGCATGATTCAACACATTTGTCTTGTGGCATTATAAATATGTTTTCAATAGTCTTTTATATTCTTTCAAATCTCAACTTTCAAAATATAACATAAAAAGGATGTTTTTTCCATACAAACATTTAGGTTTAGCTTAAAAATGTCATACTTTCAATTAAATTTGATTTAAGATAGAATATGTATTATTTGTCTTTAGAAATGTAAAACTAATTCACCACTGGAAAAAAAAAAAAGAAATGTAAAACTAATTCTAGAGCTTGGATATTTCTTTAACATTAGCTGAAAACCAAAACTATTTGTTTAAGGAAAAGTTCAGGATATCAGAGCAGTTCACATTATAAACCACAAGCAATTAAACCTGGTTTTATAGATATTGTAAAGTTTCTATTTGGAAAAATATTATTGAACTTCAGGTCTTCTAAAAGTCCCTAAATCTTAAATTGCACTCATGTTTTATAACGGTTAATAATAGGTTTCCCACTTTTTAAGACTCACAGGTTAAAAAGTCATTTAAATATGTACAAGAAGAACATTTTACATACTATAGATTTCCAGAATCATAAACAAAGGTCTTTAAAAGTAATGCTTAAGGAAAAAAAGGTTCTATGGGAATAAATTTGTTTGATAATTGAAAGCCTGTATGCAACTACAGGAAATAGGTTAGGAAATTAGTTTATTTTTTGTTGTTGTGTGCTGAGTTATGTGTTGAGTCAACTAGGAATTATAGCAACCATATAAACAATGGCTCTGAAACTTGCCCTATCTTGAGTCAACCTCACTGTCTCTGAAACAATTGACCTCATTGCCCGATTGATCCTTCCTGCTCAAATTATGTGAGACAGAATTTCAAAATCCTTACCTACAAGGAACAACTTGGTTTTCATCCTCTCCAGGACAGATATCTTTGTCCTCTTGATAGTCTATGTTACCAATTCATTCAATGCTCTTTTCCAGCATGACAACTCAAAAGTATCTATTTGTCTTCTGCCATCCTTAGTCATTGTTCAGCTCTCAGATGTGTAGTAAGCAACTGAGAAGACAATATCTTGAATCAGGTGTACCTTAGTATCTAGACCTCTGGAGAGGTCCTTGAGCACATTTTTTTCCAGTGCAACTCATTTTCTAATTTCCTGACTGCTGGTGACAAAGATCTTGATTATGGTTCTGAGCAAGAAGACACCATTAATGACTTCAATCTCTTTTCTATATATCATGATGCTAACCATTGGCCTGATGGTGAGGATTTTCGTTTTCTTCATGTTGAAATGCAATCCATATTACAGGTTGCTGTCCTTTATCTTCCCCAGGAAGCACATCAAGTCCTCTTCAGTTTCCACAAAGTTGCATTATCTGCATAACTCAGGTTGTTGATGAGTCTACCTCTAATCTTAATGTCACATTTTTCTTCATAACGTCCAAACTCTCAAATGATCTGTTCATCACATGGATTGAATGAACATCCCTGAAGCACTCCTTTCTTGATGTTGAACCATACAGTGTTCCCTTGTTCTATTTGGACAACAGCTTCTTGGTCTCGGTATAGATTTCACATGAGCACAATCATGGGAAAATGGGATTCCCATTTTTCTTAATATTAACCACAGTTTGTTGTGATCCACACAGTCAAAAGTCTTTGTGTAGACAATAAAACAAATATATATTATTTAGAAATATTTGAATAAAAGAAAAATTGCTTCAAACATTTTCTTAGTTTGTAGCACAAGTGAACATGGTATCTCATGTTTATTAAAATAAATTTCAAATTTAAATTACATTGTTTTTGAGTACCATTGAGTCAGAACCAATCCAGTGGGTTTTCAGGGGCAGTTAATTGCATGGAAGGAGTTTGCCCATCCTTCTATGCATAGCTAAATTGAGGGACTGACTATTAAGTAGTTAGAAGATATGAAAATAACAAAGATTCATCACTTTCTCTTTAGACATTTTATTATTGAAATACTGATACTCCAGTTTACTTGGCAAAGTATATATGTTATAAATATGTGTATTAAAATTTATATATGTGTACATATCTATGGCCTATAGATTTAACACTGTGCATAGACCAAGAAGAGATTATATATTTTTTTCTCCTGGGAAACTCACACTAGATTTCAGTGCTTTTCTGATGGTAATAAAGAAAAATAGTTCCTGGTAAGAAACTGCGCTGCCTTGCCAAAGGCATGCAGTTCGAATCAATCAGCTGCTCTGTGGGAGAAAGATAGGCAATCTCCTCCATGTGGTTTACTACATTTGCAAACCTGCCAGAGGTCAACTATGAGTAGGTTCCTCTCAGATGGTACACAACATCATCAACTTTTCAAAGAGACTGATAGAATAACACATGCTCAAGAAAAGCCTGGCTTAGTGGTAAGAAAGGGTTCGGTGTCTCTCTGGAGACTAAGGTGCGCTTGATACAGGCCATGGTCTTTGCAATTGTTTGTTATGCATCAGAGAGTTGGATAATGACTAGGGAGGACAGAAGGAGAGTGGATGCTTTTGAGCTGTGGTGCTGGAGAAGAGTACTGAATGTACCATGCACTGCCAGGAAAACAGATTCATCTTGGAGAGGATTAAACCAAGCTACTCCTTGGAGGCAAGGATTCTGGGGCTTCATCTGACATACTTTGGACATGTTGCCAGGAGGGACGGGTCCTTGAATAGGGATATCATGCTTGGGAGGGTGGAGGGACAGCGCAGGAGGGGAAGACCCTCTATGAGATGGATTGATTTGGTGACTGGGGTAATCGTGATGGGTGTGTCAGAGGCAGTGCGGTTGGCACAGGATAGAGCAGGGTTTAGGGCTGTTGTGCATAGGGTTGCTATGAGTCGCAAACGACTCGATGGCACATAACAACAACAATGATAACAACAGTGGTAAGAAACTTCACTGTAACCCCAATGTTACCCTGTTCTTATTGATTCTACCAGAAGAAGGATGGGCATCCTCCTCTCATGAGACTTACTACCTCTGAAAACCCACTGGATGGTCAATTATGGGTCAATTCTGACTCAATGACACACAACATTTTTTAAATTATTGTGAAAAGCATACTTTGAAGCTTAACACTATCTCAAATGGAGAGTTTAAGGATGATATTTTTAAGTCTTCAAAATCTTATTATTGCTTAAAGAAGATCTTTCAGTGAGTGACAGAACTGAGACTGTGCAGAAAGTTCAAGACTAAAGGACAGAAAGAGGGAAGGAATGAATCATGGCAAGTCAATAATTGTTTGGTAATTAAATGGATTTAACCAGTTGAGTGCCCTTTGGTCCTGAAAGGAGGTTGGTTAAGCTCTCTGTTGTTTAGATAGATGGATTTCCCCAAAGTTCTTGAAACAAATAAGTTATTTTCTAATTAGTCTTATCTTTCAGGGAAAGAATTCTCTGGAGCTAATTGTAGTCCTTTGATGTAGTTCTAGTTCTGAAGTTAAACTCTGAAACTCCTGTAGTCTCAATTCTTAGCTAGTAGGGATAACAACCATCATTTGATACATAACACCAAAATGAAAGCCAACACAAACAGAAAACAAATTATCTTTTATAAATATATAATTATTAATATTGGGAAATTATAGTAAAGAAAATATAGGGAACTTTAGTGATAGAGTTCATACAATGTTTTGTGCTAACCAAAATTACAAATCTCTGGCAGTTTGAATCTTACAGTGGGCCCTTAAAGATGAATTATCCCCCCATGCAAACTTCTGATTTGATTTACACACTTGAAACCCAAAGGAGAGTCTCTATGAATCAGAACTGACTTGATGGCCGTGAGTTGAGTAAGATCATGAGATAAATGAGTCAGATGCAAATGTAGAAAAGGTATATGAATTCCTTAGAATAGCTTGTCTAATATAGGTCTAAAATTTTAATGATGAACAATGACATTTATACCAGACATTTACCTCTGGTCTTCATTTTGATAAATTGTGTATTAAATGAAAATTTAAATATATACCTATGAAAACCAAAACATTTTATACTATTCAAATGTGTTGGAATGGAAGATCAGAGCTTTAGTGGAACTCAATGGCCTCATGGGGTCTGTATCAAAGAATCAGCTGGATGTTGAAATACACAGCCATAGTGTTAGTTTATTTTTAGAATTCATTGTCTGGGCATAGGAATATAGATCCATGAAATAAAATGGCATTTGGCCTTTTAACAATGTGTTTGAAATTATTTTTTTCAGAATACTCCTTCCTTTTTAAAAAGCCCTTTCTTTCTATCCTCCTTTTCTCCTCCCTTCCTTGCCTTTCTCCTTTCCCTTTGTTTCTTAATTTTATTTCTTTTACTTCCTACAAATAATTATGTTCCTAGCACCCACTAACCACTGTGCAAGGGTCTTTAGAGTAAGAAATTGATTAATTAGAACTGTGTATATAGTTTTAATGGTGTCTCCTAAATAATACATTTAGATATTTTAAATATAGCAACTAATCAAAATAACAGTTAAGATTGTCAAGCATTATCTTACAGAAATGTCTCCTTTTTTTAAATAAAAAAAAATTGATCTTTATTTTATATTGGCTTGCATACAATATTTGTATACATTGTGTTTCGCACTATCCTTCATTCACATT
Organism: Elephantulus edwardii; assembly: GCF_000299155.1. Lineage (NCBI taxonomy): Eukaryota > Metazoa > Chordata > Mammalia > Macroscelidea > Macroscelididae > Elephantulus > Elephantulus edwardii. Next base: position 27,504,575 of record NW_006399763.1, on the reverse strand, counting down.
GTGTTTCATACAATCATTCTCATGCATTATGTTTTAGAAAATCAATCATTATTGGACCTTGCCCATCATTATCTTTCCCCCAAGATCCTTCCCTTTGCTTCCCCGCTCCTCCACTCACCAAATTGTACAGCCCAGTGGTTTCACTTCTACATATTATGGTCAAAATCACTGGCAATAACAGAGATGCAAATCAAAACCACAATGAGATACCATCTCACCCCAGTAGCAGAGGCAAAGCTTAACACGGCAGCAAGCCATCAACGTTGAAGAGGATCTAGAGAGGTTGGAACTGTCATATACTGTTGGTGGAATTGTAAAATGGCGCAACTATTCTGAAAGACAGTTTGGAGTTTCCTCAAAAAAGTTGAACATAGACTCAGCTACCACTTCTAGAAATATTCCTCAAGATAATTAGAACTGAGACAAAAATGGAGATTTGCAACACCAACATCTATGGCAGCATTATTCACCATTGCAAGAACATGGAAACAGCCCATATGACAACCACAAATACATGGAGAAATTGTGGTACATTCACACAATGCAACACTTTGCAGCACTCAAGAGCAATGAGTTTTAAAAAAAAATACTGTGCAACTTGGGAGAGGTTGGAGAGGATTATGAGGACTGTGCTGAGTGAACTAACACAATTTCATAAAGACAAATGCTGCATAAGACTATTATAAAAATAGAAGGATAACTAGTAAATCATGTAAAGGAATACAAGGAGGGTTGGGGGAAGTGGAGAAGTCTTTCTCTCTTACACCGATCTTCTACCTCTCCAAGCATGGCATCTCTTTCCAAGGAATAGCCTTTCCTAGCAACACATCCATAGTATGAGAGACAAAGCTTCACCATACTTACCTTCAAGAAACACTGTGCAACCTTACCAAGATATTTTTGTTCACTCTTTTGGCAGTCCACCAGATAGGTCTTTAAACATTTTGCTAGGAGAGCTACTCCTTAGAAAAGGATATTATGCTTGGAAAGATGAAAGGTCAGCAAAAGAGAGGAAGACTCTCAAGGAGATGGATTGACATGGTTTCTGTATCAATGGGCACAAGTGTACAAAGATGTTGAGGATGGCACAGGCTAGTACAAGATTCAGGTCTGTTGTTCATAGTCACTATGAATCTTACTAGACAAACTAAGAGCATCTAACTAACAACAAGACATTTCTAGAAGATAATGTTTGATAATTTTAAACATTGTTAGTTGAGACATGTAAATTGGGATCACATCTATTTCTGGGCCATATTTTTTGCCAGTGTTTTAAATAGAGCTTGAACTTCTTTCTTTACCACCATTGGCTTTTGTTCATATAGTACTTCCTGAAATATTTTGTCAGTAAGTTCTTTTTGGTAAAGTGATTGTGTGTTATCCTTTCATCTTCTTTATTATTATTTTCAATGAACATCTACAGAGATTTTGGAATTCCATTCATTCATTGTTGCACTTTTCTCCCCACCCACCCCATCACCACCACCACCACCACCACCACCACCGTTCACTCCTCTCCTTGAAAAGCAAAAGAAAAACTCCTTCATTGGTACACAATGCTCCCCCTACCCTGCACAACCACCCCTAACTCTAGTATACTTATGCTTCCTGATTTTCAAGATTTTGCAAATGACATCTCTATTTATTACAACTCAAGGGTTGAATATTTTTTTGTTATTTTAGCTTAAGAAATGATGCACAAGTTCTGTCCTTTTTATTCTCTCTAGGCCTTTTCAAATTTTATTAAGACTTTGATGTCTCTTGAGTTTCCCTTTAAAATCTTCTATTCAACTCTTTTATGTCAGCACCTCCTCCCTTTGTTTTGGCTTCTTAACATTCTCATGCAATTTTCATAGTTTGTTTTTTTCCCCCACATCCATTTTGTATTTTTATTTCTGCTTTGTCTTTGTAGTGACCTTTCATGTATAATATCCTTGAATTAATGACATAATTCATTTTGTCTTTGATCATTGGTGATAAATGTTGTTCTTAATATGATTTTTTAATCCAAGTTGGCTAGAGTAATGCCATACTTTGGTGCTCGTGGATTTATTTTAATCTCCAAAATCAATTTGAAATTGCACATGAATAATTGATGGACGGTTCCATAGCTGGCACCTGTTCTGGTTCTGGCTGTTGATATTGAGCTTTTCCAAAGATTCTTTCTACAGGCACTCTGGTGGCCTGGTGGTATGGAGTTTCACTGCCAACCTAAAGGCACACAGTTCAAATCCATCTACTGCTCTGTATGAGAAAGATGTAGTCTCCTCCAGTGTGATATACTGCCTCTGATAATCCATTGGAAGGTTAGTTAAGAGTGGTATCAACTCAATGGTAAATGACAATGACAATAAGAAATGACTTAGTTATCTGTTTTTGTTGTTATGTACCCTCAAGTTGGAACCACGTTATAGCTGACCCTCCAGTGAGTTTTCAGAGGCATTACTTCACAGAGAGGAGATTGTAATCTTTCTCCAATGGAGCACATGGAAGATTTGAACTGCACACCTTTGAGTTGCTGGTATAGCTCCTTACCAATAGAGATCCCTACTAGTTATCTAGTGATGCTTTAATCAGAAGTAACAACAGTGGACATCTTCAGCAAGTATTTTTCTCTCTCTTACACTTTGTTTTTGTTGTTATTATGTGCCGTCTAGTCACTTGTGACTCATAGCAACCTTATGTACAACAGCTCTAAACTCTGCTCTGTCCTGTGCCAATCTCACTGTCTCTGACACTCCCATCCTGATTACACAAGTCACTGAATCAATCAGCCTCCTAGAGGGCCTTCCCCTCCTGCACCTGCCCTCCACTCTCCCAAGCATGATGTCCCTCTCCAAGGACCAATCCCTCCTTACAAAACGACCAAAATATGTCAGACGAAGCCTCAGAGTCCTTGCCTCCAAGGAGCAGCCCAGTTTAACCCACCCCAGGATGAATCTCTTTGTTTTCTTAGCAGTCCTTGACCCCCTCAGCACTCTTCTCTAACACCAAAGCTCAAAAGCATCAATTCTCCTCTATCCTCCCTGATCATTGTCCAGCTCTCTGACTCGTAACAAGTGATTGCAAAGACCATAGCCTGTACCGGACACACCTTAGTCTCCAGAGACACACCGTTGCTCTTGAGTACTTTAGAGAGGTCCCTAACAGCAGACTTTCCCGTCGCAAGACACATTTTAATTTCCTGGCTGCTTGTGCCAAGAGTGTTGATTGCGGAGCCAAGCAGACTAAAGCTGTGAGCAATCTCAATCTCTTCACCATCCATCCTGATGCTGCCAATTGGTCCAGTGGTGAGAATCTTTGTCTTCTTGACATTGAGCCTCAATCGATATTGAAGGCTGCAGTCCCTGACCTTCAGCAGCAAGCACCTCAGGTCTTCCTCAGTTTCAGCAAGCAGGGTTGTATCATCTGCATAACGCAGATTGTTGATAGATCTTCTACCAATTCTGATGCCACATTTCTCCTCATAGAGCCCAGCCTCCCGAATCACCTGTTCTGCATACAGGTTGAAAAGGTATGGAGACAGAACACATCCCTGGCATACGCCCTTCCCAATTTTGAACCATGCAGTGTTTTCTTGCTGTTCTGATGACTGCATCTTGGTCCAAGTATAGGTTTTGCATTAGCACCATCAAGTGTTCTGGGATTTCCATTCTTCTCAGAGTCAGCCACAATTTGTTATGGTCCACACAGTCAAACACCTTTGCATAATCAATGAAACACAGATAGACATTCTTCTGGTATTCCTTGCTTTCAACTAAGATCCATCTAACACCAGCAACGATATCCCTAGTACCACGACCCCTTCTAAATCCAGCCTGGACTTTTGGCAGTTCTCTGCTGATGTGTTGTTCCAGTCGTTTTTGGATAATCTTCATCAGAATTTTATCTGCATGTGAAATCAGTTATGCTGCTCTTATACTTTAGGAGGTTAAAAGTCTGAATTCAAGGTGGTGGCTCTCCTTAGCAAGAAACTGTCTTTTACTGGCTATTATTAATGAATGTCCTTTGACTCTTTTAGCATCTATAAATCTGTAATTCCTCACAGTTCTCTAGGTATCTTGAATACACACACACACACATACATACATATATATGATATATATGGTATATATTATATATCATATATATTATATTTCTGTTTCTACTATA
>NW_006399763.1:27482251-27498823 GCF_000299155.1 Elephantulus edwardii | reverse complement strand
AAAAATATAAAAAAATTAAAAAAAAAAAACCCAAAAAACAAATCTTGTTCATCCTAAGCCAATCCACAATTCATAGCAACCCTGTGTACAGTAACTCTGAACCTTGCCCTATCCTGGGCCAGTCTCACTGATTCTAACACACTTCATCCCATTGCCTCAGTTATCGTGACAATCCTTCTCATCCAGGGTTTTCCTCTCCTATGTTTCCCCTCTTCCTTTCCAAGTATGATGTCCTTCTCCAAGGACTGTTCCCTTCTGTCTATGTGCTCAAAGTATGTTAGATGGAGCTTCAAAATCCTTGCCTCCAGGGAAAAACTTGTTTTCATCCTCTCAAAGACAGACCTATTTGTTCTCCTGGTGGTCCACAGTATGCTAAATATTCTTCTCCAGCACCACAACTCAAAGGCATCAATTCTTATTCTACCATCTTTAGCAATTGTCTAGCTCTCTGATGCATAGGAAGTAACTGTGAAGACCATGACCTGGATCAGGCACACCTTAGTCTCTAGACTGACATCATTGCTCTTTAATACTTTGAGAGGTCTCTGACAGAACAGTTCTATTAATCCTTTTAGAATGGATTTGCTTATCAGATCATGGGATCTGATCAATAATCAATTGTCTTAATGATCAATATGGGTCATTATAAACTGTCACACTGCATCATTATATGAATCTATTTAAGTGTATGAAGCAAAGCAATCCAACCAATAAAAAGAAGAGTAATTTTGTCAATAGTAACTGTTTTTTATCTATGTCTTCCTAGTGGAGCTTTCATATGGAAAACAAAAGAAAATTATTTTTTAAAAGAATTCTTCCCTTTCCATAGAGACCTTGATTGTCTAAACTAGAAAGTGACTGGTAGGTTATTTTTGGTGATGCTATTAAGTAACCTAATAGTCAAGGAAGACATTTTTTTCTAGATTACTAAATACTTATTTAATTTTCAGAAGACTTCAGGGGACAATTTTGGTTTAAAGATTAAATACTACCTCAGGACAATATATTTAAGAATTTATTAAATTTTCATTAGGAAGGCTGTTATTGTTAGATCAAGTTGAATAGAATTTAAAGGGATCCTATGAAAAACATATCTGAATTGTTTCCTAATTTATGTTATTCTCATAATTTCTGACACACTTAAGTTTATTGCTGTAGTCATCATGCTAATCTATCTCACTGAAGGTCTTTCTTTCACTGACCTTTCATCTTTCCCAGCATGATATCTCACTCCAAAAAACAACCTCTTCTAGCAATATGCCCAAAATATGAGAAATAAAGTTTTGTTGTCCTTATCTCCAAGGACTTTTATGTTTGTACATTCGCCAAGACGTATCTATTTGTTCTTTTGGCATTCCATGGCTTATTTAGTATTCTTGTCCAATACCACAACTTAAAGGCATCAGTTCTTCTGTCATCCTTATTCATTGTCCAGCAATGAATATGCATATGAAAATGCATAGCAAGTGATTGAAAAGATCAAGGTCTGAATCAGGCTACCTTGCTTTTCAAATTTACATCATTGTTCCTCAGTAACATGGAGAGGTACTTGACTGCAGACTTTGTCAATGAAATATATTTAATGAACTCCTGACTGTTGATATTGCAGGTGTTCATTGTTAATCAGGTAAGATGAAATCAGTGATAACATTATATTTTTTTTTCAATTTATCATTATCTTGGTTATCAATCCAATGCTAAGGGTTTTTATCTTCTTGATATTGAGATGTAATCCATATTGAAGGCCATAGTTTTTGATCTTCTGCACCAAACATTTTAAGTTCTCTTTATTTTTTTTTGCAAGCAAAGTTGTGTTATCTGCATAACACAGACTGTTGATGAACCTTTCTCAGATCCTGCTCTACATTGTATTCCTAGAATCCAGCTTTTCAAATTATTTGCTCAGTGTACAGATTGAAGAGGAAAGGAGGAATGATACAGCACTGACAAACACCACTGTTGTTGTTGTTGTTGTTATGTGTCTTCGAGTTGTTTGTGATTCATAGTGATCCTATGTACAAAAGCCCTAAACCCTGTTCTATCCCTTGCCAATCTTATTGTCTCTGACACAGATATCCTCATTACCCCAGTCATGGGATCAATCCATCTCATCAAGGGTCTTCCTCTCTTGCGCTGTCTTTCCACCATCCCAAGCATGATGCACCTCTCCAAGGACTGATCCCACTTTGCAACATGTCCAAAATGGCCAGTCAAAGCTTTAGAATACTTGCCTCCCAGCCTGGCTTCACTCTTTCCAGGATGAACTTCTTTGTTATCCTGGCAGTCCATGGTATATTCAATACTCTTCTCCAGCACCAAAGTTCAAAAGCATCAACTCTCCTTCTATCATCCCTAGTCATCATCCAGTTCTCTGATGCATAGCAAGTAATTGCAAAGATCATGGCCTGTACAGGTGCACCTTAGTATCCAGACTAACATCATTACTCCTCAATACCTTTGAGAAGTCTCTGACAACAGACTTTCGCAATGCAATTAGTCTTTTAATTTCCTGGCAGTTGGTATCAACAGTGTTGAAAGTAAACTGAAGTTGTCAACAGTTTCAATCTCTTCATCATCCATGCTGATGCTGCCAACTGGCCCAGTGGTGAGAATCATTGTTTTCTTAATGTTGTGCTCAATCCATACTGAAGGCTGCATTCCTTGACCCTCTGCAGCAAACACTTCAAGTCCTCCACAGTTTCAGCAAGCAAGGTGTGTAATCTTCATAATGGAGATTGTTGATGAGTCTACCTCAAATCCTAACCCCACACTTCTTCTCATAAAGCCCAGCCTCCCAGATCATCTGCATATAGATTGAAAATATATGGAGATAGGACACATCGTTGATTCACACCTTTCCCAGTTTTGAACGATGTAGTGTTACCTTACTCTGTTCTGACGACTGCCTCCTGGTCCAAGTTTTGCATAAGCATAATCAAGTATTCTGGGATTTCCATTCCTCTCAGAGTCAGTCACAGTTTGTTGAGATCCACACAGTCAAATGCATTTGCACAGTCAATAAAACACAGATAAACATTCCTCTGGTATTCTCTGCTTTCAGCCAAGATCCATCTGGCATTAGCTATAATATCCCTAGTACCACAGCCTCTTCTAAATCATGCCTATACTTCAGGCAATTCTGTCAATGTGTTGTTCCAGTAATTTTTGTATAATCTTCAGCAGAATGTTGCTTACATGCGATATCAATGGTATTGTTCGATAATTTCCACACTCTAATAAATCATCTTTCTTTGGAATGGGATCAAATATAGATCTTTTCCAGTCAGTAGGCCAGGTGGTTTCCTCCAGATTTCTTGGAATACTTGGTGAGCACATCCAGGGCAGCATTTGTTTATTGAAATATGTCAATAACTATGCCATCAATTCCTGGGGTCTTTATTTTTACCAATTATTTCAGAGCAGATTGAACTTCTTCCTTCACCACCACAGGCTCTTGCCCATATGTTGTTTAATGAAATTCTTCTGTGTTCACCAATTTCTTTTGGTACAAGGACTCTGTATACTCTTTCCATTCTTTTAATGCTCCCTGGATCATTTAATATTCTGTCAAAGCAGTATTGCAACTCGAGGCTTGAATTTGTTCTTCAGTTCCTTGAGTTTAAGAAATGCAGAGCAAGTTTGGCCTTTTTGATTTTCTGACTCCACCTCATTGCACATTTCATTGAAATACTTTGTCTTCCCACACTGCCATGCAGTGTTCTCTTCCTTTGTTTCTACAACACATTCTTGATCTAGGTATAGGTTTCATATGAGCATAATTAGATGATCTGAGATTCCCATTCTTACCAATATTAGCCATAATTTGTTATGATCCACAGTCATATGCCTTTAGTAGTAAATAAAACACAAACAGACAGTCTTATGATATTCCCTGTTTTCAGGATCTGTCTGACATCAGCAATGCTATCTCTGGTACCAGGATCTTCTAAACCCAGCATGAACTTTTAGTAGTTCTCTTTCAATGTGCTGTTCTGGCCATTATAGGATGATCTTCAGCAATATCTTTTGTGTATATTAATGCTATTTTTCAATAATTTGCACATTCTGTTAGATCACCTGTCTTGGAAATGGAAGCAAATATGGAAATCTAGAATCCATTAAAATTTCAAATTCTGTTCTGCAATTCTCCCCCTTTTGGCAGGATTATGTTGCAGGATCATGTTGCAGGATCATTGATCAAAATATTCATTAGTATTAGACAGGCAACCTACTTTTCTGGTCTCATATCAAAGAAAGCAGTTGTTCATCTTGGCAATTAGTCCAACAGTCCATATCTTACTTCTATTACCACATCCCATTTTTTGACTCTTGTTCTGTAAAAACCAACTGTCATACCTTGCATGGCCACTTTCAAGGTTTTAAGTTCCCAGCACTGTGTATCAATAACTAAACATGCTATTAGGGCAGTTACGTGGGACGTCCCAGAAAATCATGATCCTAAAGCTCAACCAAGAAAGTAAATCATGTGTGGGTTTTGATTATACATAATCAGTCTCAGCAGATAATTATTTGTTGTTGCTGTTTTAAGTATACCTATCACACAACTTCTATAGTTCAACAACTGAAAGATGTACACAACCATAAGTGATGAAACTCTATGCTTAATCATTGTGGTATTTTCATCACTGCTAACCTCCTCCCCCCTTTCTCAATCTTTTCACCATGCATACTGATGCTGCCAATTGGCCCAGTGGTGAAAACCTTTGTTTTCTTGATGTTGAGCTTCAATCCGTATTAAAGGCTGCAATCCTTGACCTTCTGCAGCAAGTGCTTCAGGTCCTCCTCAGTTTCAGCAAGCAGGGTTGTGTCATTGGCATAACGAAGGTTGTTGATGATTCTTCCACCAATCCTGATGCCACATTCCTCCTTGTAGCCAGCGTCCTGGATGATCTTTTCTGCATACAGATTGAAAAGGTATGGAGACAAAATACATCCCTGATGGACCCCCTTCTTGATTTTGAACCATGTAGTGTCTCCTTGCTCTATTCTGATGACTGCCTCTTGGTCCAAGTCTAGGTTTTGCATTAGCACAATCAAATATTCTGGGATTACCATTCTTCTCAGAGTCAGCCATAGCTAGTTGTGATCTACACAGCAAAAGTTTTTGCATAGTCAATGAAGCACAGACAGACATTAGATTGAATAATACTGGTGAAAGAATATAATCATGACATTTACCCTTACTGATTTAAAGTCATATAATATCCTATTGTTCTGTTTGAGTAACTACTTTATATCTTCTTTTGATGCTTTAAAGATCATGTGGTCTTGCAACTTAAGGCTTGAATTATTTTTTTTCCAGTTTTTTTTCTGTTTGAGAACTTTTGAATGACTTTCTTTTTTAATTTCCAACTTTACTCTGCACATTTCATTATAATACTTTTCTTTGTCTTCTCAAGCTCTCTTCAAAATCATCTGTTCATCTTTTACTTTGGCCTTTCTTCCCTTTGTTTGCCTTCTTTTTTTAAATGTTTTTAAATTTTATTTTTTTTTGTGTGTGTGTACCATCAAATCGAATCTGACTGGTACAGGAGGAGATTGTCCCTCCTTCTCCAGCAGAGGATCTGGTGGATTCCAATGGCGCACCTCTGAGATTGCAATGCAGCTTCTTGCCACTGTTTGCCTTCTTAATGCATATCAGAGTTTCTTGATACTCATTTTGGTCTCTTCATCTCTGTCTTTATAATGATACTTGACTCTCTTCATGGATAATAGTTTTTTAATGTAATCCACACCTAAGCTAGCGTTCAATCACTAATATTCAATGACTTTAAATTTATTCTTGAGATGATTTTTAAATTCATATGGGATAGACCTATGTTCATACTTTTGTTCTTATAGACTTGATTTCACTTTCTTCAACTTCAATTTGAACTTACACATGGGTACCTGATGGTCTGTTCTACAATCAGCACCTGATCTGATTTTGACTGACAATGTTGAGGTTCTCCAATCCACAGAGGTACTCAATGTGATGCCTGTGCAATCCATCAGGTAAAGTCCATGTATACACTTGCCAAGTGTGTTTCTTAAAAAAAAATGTATTCACTGTGACTAAATCATTGAATGTACAAAATTCAATCATTTGATCTCTAGCTTCATTCCTGTTCTAAGTACATAATTTCTAACCACCAATCTTACTTTGTTTCCAGTTTCTGTATTCCAGACACCAAAGATTATGAATACTTCTTGAATACATGTTTGGTCAATTTCAGTCTACAAGAATCACTACTTTGATTTCCTCATCTTTGGGCTTAGCTGTTGGTGGATATATTGAATAACAATTGTATTAATAGGTCTTCTTTGTGTGTGTACAGATCATATACCACTACTCACAGCATTATACACACCATTCTTCCTCAATTTTTAATTCCCAGCATAGCAGATTATGTAATATCTGATTCAAAGTGGCTAATGTCAGTCCATCTCAGCTAATTAGTACCTAAAATGTCATTTTTTTCTAGGTTCTATTTTGTTTTTGACAACTTCCAATTTTCCTAAATTCATATTTCCTGCATTCCAGGTTCCAGTTATTAATGGATATTTCTGGCTGTTTCTCTGCATTTTTTTAGTACCTTCCATTCTAAGAGCTCTGCCTCTAGGACTATATCTAACAATGGTCCTCCAAATTGTTCAAAGGCCAGTTTTGTTGGATTTATTCCCCCTTGGGTTGTTTTTTCTCTTTTTTTCTTTTTTCTTTTTCAGAAGTGAATGGTCGGTCCTTCTTCATAGTCTTTCTTTATATGGGAGCTCCGTTAAAACCAATTCATCTTGGGTGACCAGCTGACATTAAAATACTTGTGGCACAGCTTCCAGCACTGTAGCAAGCTACCTACGCACAGTAAACTGACAGCCAAGAACTGTATTCAGAAGACAACCATGAACAAGCATGCCTGTATATATAGGAATTATAAAGTAAGCAGCACCTTATAAGTCATTAACTCCCACCTTTCCCCCCAACCCAATATAGCAATCTGACAGATATATGCTGTACTCCTAATATCAGCAGAGCTTGGCTAAGCCTACTGACTTCTCCTGGTGAGGATGGCTCAGGCTTCAGTCAAGTTTTTCATTGGTCTGGGTGCTTCTAATAAAGATGTCAATAAGGATAAACTCTGGCCATCCCCCGCCTATAGTAACTGTCTCTCTAAGTGCTTTGGCCATCTCCAAACCCTAAATATTTTATTAGAAGAGATCATTTCTTGATGATGGACATAAGAATTGATAAAGTTGAGGATAAAAACAAAACGTTCTTAACTTCTGTTGTTGTTTACCGTCAAGTCAGAACCGACCTATAACTGACTATCTGGCAGATCTTCAGAAGCAGTTTATCACGCAGGAGGAGATTGTCCACCATTCTCCCATGGAGCAGCTGGTGGCCCTGAACTGCATGTTTTTAGGATTGCAGTGCAGTTTCTTGTCACTAGGCCACAAGAGATGGCAAGAAAGGGCTCATACATATATAGCAACTTCAGGAAGGGAGGTGTAAGATGCAGTAGTGTTTCACTCTTTTGTGCACTAGGTCACTATGAATCATAAACCATTTGATGACATTTAACAACAAAGGAGCTCTAGTAGTCTAGTGCAATGTAGTGGGTCTGTTGCTATGGCTTTCTGTTGCTTAAAATGGCTTTCTAGAGAATTATTTAGCTAGCTGCTTCATCTCTGCCTTGCCTACAAGCACTTTAATCTAATCCAGCTGTCCTGAGAGCAGGCAGCTTGTTTACATAATGAACATCTGTGTGAGCCATTTCTTCCTCATAGGGAATGTTAGCCTATATGCAAGCGGATTGGATAGCTTTGTCTCTAAATTGAGCAGACTGTGGAGACAACATTTGAGAATCTTAGAAAGCATCACATGTCTTTGGGGGACAGAAGTTCTTGCGTTGGAGGAATCTTGATGTTGACTGGGAAACTGCCTAGATTTATTGAGGCTGAATTTTGCTGTTGACAAAAAGAGATGGAGCCTCATTCAGGGCCAGAACGCTTTTAAAGCAGAGAAAGAGCTGGAGCCATTGAGACAAAGACAAAGTTAGAAGTTTTGTTTGCTTGATGATTGAAGAATGAACTGCCTTAGGACTGCAGCCTCCAAGAACCAAAGGTAGAGATCTTCAGCTAAACTTGCTAGAGGACTAAGGCAAGACTACAAAGCTGTTAAAAGCTGACTTAGGACTGCTGCCTCATGGAACTAACAGTTCTTCAACTCATGCTTCCCAGAAGACTGAAGAGATGTCATAGCTGGTGGATCCAAGAGGACTTTATAACATTGACTTAAACTATAAGGCATAAGGTCAAAAGACTTGAAATCACAGTTGAGATGCTCTCAAGACTGAGGAATTTGTCTTGCTGCTAACCTGAATTACAGCCTGCTAACTTCCTTAATAAACCTCATAGTAATGAGTATAGTTTTTGTAGTGTGTGTAAGCTATTGCAACAGATTTCATACCCAGTAATTCAACTAAGGTTAATGTTGGAATTAGTAGAAATAGGTGCAGGACCAAGGGAGATCATGTATGACCTTACAGGAATTAGTTTTGATCTGTGGATGCTATTTATTAGGACTATTCCTCTTCGGGGAGTTAGTAGGGTCAGACTTTGCTGTCCCATGTTGTACTTGCTTGTTTTACACTTAATCTGCATGGAGTTAACCTGCTAGTTTAAAGGCTGTGCCTTTTTTGAGGTTCAAATCCATGAGCAGCCCCATGAGGTTCAAATCTATGAACAGCCCCATGGGGTAAAGATAAGTAAATGCCTCCTCTAATTTACACCCTCAGAAACCCACCATACAGTCAGCTATGAGTCAGTTCTGACTCAATCACAATCACAGAGCAGGAATAGCAAAAGCCTCAAAGTAGAAACTAGTTAGCCTTTTCTATCTAAACTGGGGTTCAGTTAAAGTTTATCAAACAAGTCACAGTTTTAAGTTCATTCCTACTTTGAAAATCAGTATGATGCCCTAATATGAGTCATATTCATCAGCACACAAGTGAATAAAATAGTTGATACTGGCACATGAAGTTATATATAAAATGAAATTTTAATGAAATAAAGTAAGATACATTAGAGCTCTATATTTAAAGTCATACTAGCCTAAATAAATCATAATTTTTAATAAAAGCCAAATTGAGGGTACATTCTCTTTCTTCCCACTTTACAAAGGTCAAAAAAATACAATGTAAGTGCCATAGAAGACATTTCAAAATGTCTATCATATTTTTCCAATTATCAAAGATAATGTTTTTAGAGGAATATCTGGTGGCTTAGTGTCAAGAAGCTGCACTGCAATCCCAAAAATGTATGGTTCAAATCCACCAGAGAACGAGGGGCAGTCTCCTCCTGTGCCAGTCAGAGCCAATGTGATAGCATACAACAACAACAAACAAACAAGTAAATAAATAAATTTATTTTAAAGTAATGGAGTAAATTTTTAAATATATCTACAAAATATATTTAAATTTAAATCTCTGTGACTTTATTATATACATAATCTGAACTCATAAAACATAAGATCTCTAAATTATCAAGTAAATTTATTATAAATAAATTAGTGTCAATTAAACTTAATTCATTGTCATCCTTAAGCTAGAATTGACTCATAGGTGAAAATCTTGCAGATTTTCAGAGAATGCAAACTGCACTAAAATAAATTATCCAAATAAAAAAATAAATTATCCAGCTTATTTCCAAGGAGTTGCTTATGAATTAAAGCTACCATTGAGTTAGCAGGACAACTTCTTATGGACTTTAGTATAATAGAAAAACATAAAACAAATATTTTTGTTGTTTTTATGTGCTTTTGAGTTACCTGTGACACATAGCAACCCTATGTACAACAATAGCTCTGAAGCCTCTCCTGTCCTGATCCAGTCTTACTGACTCCAACATGCCTCTCCCCATTGCCCTAGTTACTGGGTCAATCCATCTCATCTGGGGTTTTCCTCTCCTGTGCTGTCCTTTCACCCTTCTGAGCATAATGTCCTTCTCCAAGGATTGTTCTCTCCTGTGCACATGCCCAAAATATGTGACACCGAGCTTCAAAAGCCTAGCTTCCAAGTAGAAATTGGTTGTACCCTCTCCAAGACTGATCTATTTGTTTTATTGACAGTCCATAGTATGTTCAAGAATCATCTCCAGCACCACAACTCAAAGGCATCAATTTTTCTCTGTCATCCATAGTCATTGTCCAGATTTTTGATGTATAGCAAGTAATTGCAAAGACCATTGCCTAGATTAGGTGCACCTTACTCTCTAGACTTACATCATGGCATTTCAGTATTCTGGGGGAGATCCCAGACAGCAGATTCTTCCAATGCAATTTATCTTTTGATTTCCTGACTGCTGGTGCCAAGAGTATTTATTGTGGAGCTGAGCAAGCTGAAGTTGTCAGCAATCTCAATCTATTCTCCATCTATCATGGTGATGCCAATTGGCCAGTGGTGAAAATCTTTGTTTTCTTAATGTTGATCTTCAATCTATATTGAAGACTACGGTCTGAATTTCTGCAGCAAGCGCTTCAGGTCCTCCTCACTTTCAGGAAGCAAGACTGTGAATGTCTAACATTCACATATAAATGCATAACACAGGTTGTTAATGAGTCTTCTTCCAGTCCTGATGCTACATTCTTCCTCATAAAGTTCAATTCCTGAATGATCACTTCTGCATATAGATTGAAAAGGTATGAAGACAGAATACATCCCTGATACACTCCTTTCCTGATTTTGAGCCAAGAAGTGTTTCCCTGCTCTTTTCTGAGGACTACTTCCGGGTCCAAGTATATGTTTTGCAGATTTTATAAATTTGTTGTTTTATGTAATCGAGTCAAAACAAATTCCTAGCTGACTGACACTCTAGCAGGTTTTCATAATCAGTAAATGGCAAAAAAGGGAGACTGCTTATCCTTCTTTGGAGCAACTGGTGGATTCTAACCACGTGTCTTTGGGATTGCAACTTTGGGATAACCACTAGGGTCACCAGGTCTAGTATTTTAACCAAAAGGTTGGTAGTCTGGATCCACTTACCAGCTCTGAGGTAGCTCTCATGGACTAGAGGATAAGATGTTGTGTCATCACCTCAAAGGCGGGCAGTTTGAATCCACCAGCTACTCCAAGGGAAGGATAACCAACCTCCTCCCTTTTGATTGAAAACCCACTGCAGGGTCAGCTCGGAGTTGGTTCTGACTTAATGGCAATCAATAAGAATTATCACTTAGAAATTATCAGTAAGTTATCACTTAGAAAGACCTAGTAGTCTCTTCCCATAAATGTGGTTGTTACCAAATAATGTTCAATGATAAAATAAAAAAAGTCTCTTAATTTGGACTTCAGTGAGTTAAATGTTCTCTTTATGTGACATCAAGTTGAGTACAGTAAGACTTTTAGTGATCTTATGACAGCAAATCCAAGCGCTACCCTATCCAGTGCCACTATAAAAGAGAGAAAATGGGTGACTCTTCCAAAATAATCAGTTTTGATAAACAATTCGACTTCGAGATAAAAGAACCCTAGTGGTGTAATGGTTAAATGGTGACCACTAATGCAAAGGTCCATGATTAAAACTCAATAGCTATGAGGGAGAGACATGTGATAGCTACCTTTTATAAAGACTGTAGCTTTGGGAACACTATGGGGCATTTTCACTTTGTTTTGTACAGTAGATAAAAAATTTAAAAAATCAATCTGAGAGAAAATAGAAAATTTTTCCTCTACAGTGTTTTAAAACATAAATCATGTTCTTTTTAGACACTAATACAAACTTTCAGTTAAATTACTATATTCTCTTAAAAATATATAAATTGTCATTAATAAAATCCATTACATTTTTTTGCTGTAATTTAAAGTACTAAGTATACCAAAGATATTTAGATCATTAATCATTTAATTTTAAACTTTGCTCTTTAACATGATCCTCAGACAATGCTTAACAGCTTCCTTTGATATTTGATAATATTTTCTAAAAATATTAAATTTGAAAATTTATAACATTGAGCAAACAATTGCTTATGTATACATATACATTGACTTACTGTAACGGAATCACCTAACATTTAATTAATTTCATGATTGGTGATTTATAATTGGAACATACATTTTATTATACCTTTTTCATCCCTAAAGGCCTGTAAACTAACATATCATATTAATAAAGTTAGGTTCTTGAGAGAGTTTATGAGAATTCTTGTGTTACAGAAAACCAAAGGTTTAGTAAATTAGTTTTCACAGCATATATATTTTACCCCTTCATAATATAGAAAATTGTATAAATATATATATATTAATTTAATGAAAAACACAAAATGATCATTCAAACAAATAAGAATATCTTTTTCATATCATACTTTTGGTGTGCTTAAGGAGGTGTGTAATAACAAATGGCTAGTGACTATGTGTCAGAAATTGTTCTAACATAACGTTTACTATAGCCTTGTATGAGACTGGTACCTTTACTTTCCTCATTTCACAAATGACAACTAAGACATTGCATAATCAATAACTGGCAAGACCAGACTTTGAAGTAAATCGTTTGAACTTTAGGCATATCAGTTTATTCTATTAGCTATAAAATATTATGTATTCCTTGGTCAGCAAAAGAGTACTAGAATTAACTACAGAAGTTTTTTAAATAGCTATCAATTGCATCTGCACAAAGTCCTATGTGGTATTTGGTTTTCATTATTAAGCATGCAGAAACAAGTCTTGCTCTTCAGTTTTGGTAGAATGGGAATGATGATAGGGAGTGAAGCTGCAAACTCAAAGATTGTCCTTCTCTAGTAGTTGGAATTCACCAACAGCTCCACAAGAGAGAGGTAGTAATTCTCCTCTAATATGATCTGCAGCCTCAGAAATCTGCTGCGGTACTGTCTAGGAGACGGTTCTGACTAACTACAATGAATATGAGGGCTTCTTATAAGTAAAGATGGAGAGTTTGGCGTGATTCCTGGTTTTGTTCAGTTATATTCTTTTTACCCAAGAAATTCCCCAACAAGCAAGTTATTTTTATATCAATATTCTTGTTCACAGTCCACTGTCAACTAATACTTCTTGTTTACCTTGTTTTCTAAATCCTAATATACCCTCTGGTGGCTTCGTGGCAAGAAGCTGTGCTGCAATCCCAAAGACATGCAGCTTGAATCCTCCAGCTGCTCCACGGGAGAAGAATGAGCAGTCTTTTCCGTTGCTTTTAACTACCTCTGAAAACACACCAGAGGGACAGCTAAGGATTGGTTCTGACTCAAAGATACACAACAAAACAACAACAAAATGTGCTCTTATTTTCACTTAGCATATACAATAATTGCTGTTATTATGTGCCATTGAGTTGTCTGTGACTCATAACAAGCCTATGTGTAACAGTTCTAAATGCTGTTTTATCTTGTGCCAATCTTATTTGTCTCCAACACACCTATCCCCATTACCCCACTCACCCAATCCACCTCATTGAAGGTCTTCATCTCCTGTGCTCTCCCTCAACCCTCCCAAGCATGATGTCCTGCTCCAAGGACTTGTCCCTCCTTGCAACATTTCCAAATTATGTCAGATGAAGCTTCAAAATCCTTGCCTCCAAGGAGCAGCCTGGCTTTACTCTCAAGAGGATGAATTTGTATGTTCTCCTAGCAGTCCGTGCTATATTTAATACTCTTCTCCAGCAACACAGCTCAAAAGCATCAACTCTCCTTCTATTATCCCTAGTCATTGTCCAGCTTTCTGATACATACCAAGTAATTGAAAAGACCATGACCTGTATCAGGAACATCTTAGTCTCCAGACTGATATCCTTGCTCTCCAGTACTTTGGAAAGGTCTCTGACAGCAAACATTTTAAATGAAATTTGTCTTTTAATTTCCTGGCTGCTGGTACCAAGACTGTTTATTGTAAAGCCAAGCAAACTGAAGCTGTCAATAATCTCAATCTCTTCATCATCCATCATGATGCTGCCAGTTGGCCCAGTGATGAGAATCTTGATTTTATAGATGTTGAACTTCAATCTATTTGTAAGCTGCATTCCTTGACCTTCTGCAGCGTTTCAGGTCCTCTTCGGTTTCAGCAAGCAGGATTGGATTGTGTCATCTGCATAACAGAGATTCTTGATGACTCTACCTCCAATACTGACGCTACATTTCTCCTCATAGAGCCCAGCCTCCTGGGTAATGTGTTCTGCATACAGATTGAAAAGATATGGAGAGAGGACACATTTTTAGTGAACACTCTTCCCAATTTTGAACAATGCAGTGTTTTCTTGCTCTGTTGTGACAAATGCCTCCTAGTCCAATTGTAGGTTTTTCATGAGCACAATCAAGTGTTCTGGGATTCCCATTCTTCTCAGAGTCAGCCACAGTTTTTTGGGATCCACACAGTCAAATGCCTTTGCATAGTCAATGAAACACAGATAGACATTCCTCTGGTACTCTCTGCTTTCAGCCAAGATCCATCTGACATTAGTTATAATATCCCTAGTACCATGGCTTCTTCTAAACCCAGCCTGCACTTCAGGCAGTTCTCTGTTGATGTGCTATTCCAGTAAATTTTGAATAATCTTCAGCAGAATCTTGCTTGCATGTGCTTTCAATGTTGTTGTTGTTGTTATTGTTGTTGTCAAGTGTCATCGAGTTGCAGGCTACTCATAGCGACCCTATGAAGGAGAGTCCTCGACGCTTGGGTGCCTTTCATCCTCTCTCCAGGTTCATAGGGTTTCTGGAGGCAAGCTATTATGGAAGTGGATGCCACTCCTCCTCCCACGCTTGTTTAATCGGGGGGCTCCACTCCACTCTCAGTCCACATTGGGTAGCCAGCTATTAACGCATTTGACACATCCGTATCACAGTGTTCAGCCTCACAGCAACCACAAGTGACCGCGGGATGACAACTTGTACACCAGGGCTATACGAGCTAGAGGAATGTCTTTGTCTTTAATAATTTCTACACTTTGTCAGATCACCTTTCTCTGGAATGGGAACAAATATAAATCTCTTCCAGCCATTTGGCCAGCTGGCTGTTCTTGAGATTTGTTGACACAACTTTGTGAGCCAAGGGTAGTGTGTGTTTGTTATAATATGTCAATTGGTAAGCCATAAATTCCTAGGGTCTTACTTTTTGCCAATCTTTCAGAGTAGTTTTCTGTTGATGCGCTTTCCCAGTTGTTTTTGGATAATTTTCAGCAGAGTCTTTCTTACATATGATATTAATGATAATGTTCAATAATTTCCACACTGTCTGATAACCTTTCTTTAGAATGGGAACTAATACAGGATTTTTCCAGTCAGTTGGCCAGGTGGCTGTCCTCCAGTTTCTTGGCACAACTTGGTGAGCACATCCAGGGCAGTGACTGTTCGTTGAAATATGTCGATTAGTATGTCATCAATTCCTGGGGCCTTGATGATTGCCAGTTCTTTCAGAGCAGCTTGAACTTCTTCCTTCATCACCACAGGCTCCTGTTCATACATTGATTCCTGAAATTCTTCTGTGTCAGCCAGTTCCTTTTGGTACATTGACTCTGTATACTTCTTCAATCTTCTTTTAATGCTTCAGGATTATTTAATACTGTGCTCAAAACATCCCTAAGTATTACAACTAGAAGCTTGAAATTGTTTTTCAGTTCCTTCAGCTTAAGAAATGCCAAGTGAGTTCAGCCTTTTTAATTTGCTGACTCTAGCCTTTTGCACATTTCATTATAATTCTTTACTTCTTTGTCTTCCTGCACTGCCCTTTGAAATCTTCTGTTTAAAGCCTTAATTTCTTGATTTTGACCCTTTGCTGTGGTTTCTCAGGACTGTAGAGCAATATGGAGAGTCTCATCTGATATCTATCTTGGCCTTTTCTTTCTCTTCTGTCTTCAGAATGACCTTTTTGTGAATTATATTCTTTTCCCCCCAATGTTGATTAATCTTTTTCTAAATTATATTCTTGATATCCTCCCACAACTCATTTGGCCTTTGCCCATTAGTGTTCAAGGCCTCACCTGTTTGAAACAAAGAACACCAACAGAGATAGCACTTTCTGATATAAATTTAGTTAATATTATATTTAATCCTATCCCAACGAAAGATAGACATTTCACTGGTACTCTCTGCATTCAGCCAAGATCCATCTGACATTAGCTATAATATCCCTAGTGCCATGGCCTCTTCTAAATCCAGCCTGCACTCTGTTGATGTGCTGTTCTAGTCATTTTTTGGTAATCTTTAGCAGAATCTTGCTTGAATGTGATATCAATGATACTGTTCAATAATTTCTACACTCTTTCAGATCATCTTTCTTTAGAATGGGAATATAGATCTTTTCCAGTCAGTAGGCCTGGTGGTTGTCCTCCCCATATCAAAGACTGTATTCTCTGATTCTGCAGCAAACACTTCAAGTACTCCTTACTTCCAGCAAGCTAGATCTTCTGCATAACATTTGTTGTTAATGAGTCTTTCTCCAATCCTGATGCCACATTATTCTTTAGAGTTTAGCTAAAAGAAGGCTCCAGGAATAGATGGTATACCAATTGACATATTTCAGTTAACAGATGCTGCCCTGGATGTGCTCACCAAGTTGTGCCAAGAAATCTGGAGAACGA
>NW_006399763.1:27480019-27481296 GCF_000299155.1 Elephantulus edwardii | reverse complement strand
GAGCTGTGGTGCTGGAGAAGTGTATTGAGAATACCATGGACTGCTAGGAAAACAAATTTGTCCTGGAAAGGGTTAAACCAGGTGGCTCCTTGGAGGCAAAGATTCTGAGGCTCCGTCTAACATACTTTGGACATGTTGTGAGGAGGGACCGGTCCCTGGAGAGGGATATCGTGCTTGGGAGGGTGGAGGGACAGACAGGAGAGGAAGGCCCTCTATGAGGTGGATTGATTCAGTGACTGGGATAATTGGGATGGGAGTGTCAGATACAGTGCAATTGGCACAGGACAGAGCAGAGTTTAGGGCTGTTGCACATAGGGTCACTATGAGTCGCAAGCAACTCGACGGCACATAACAACAACAACAACAACAGCAACAATATTATATGGCATTAGGTAGACCAGGCTGGTATATGGCTGTCTAATACAATAGTAACTTGACTCTATATGAATTCTCCTACTTGTTAATAACTGAGATATATTATAGATTAAAAATTATGTATGATTACTAAATCTGAGATTGCTATTTTCAAATGTGTCAATAATGAAATACTTGAGCTAAGTTTTTATATATTTTGCAGTAAGTGGTTACCTATAGCTGTTGAGCAAATTTATACTCATAGCTAACCTTAAGACAGAACAAGAATTTCCCATAGAATGTTTTAGCTGTAAATCTTTATTTCCATTTTTTAAAAATTTTATTTTATTAAATTTAACGAATGTTTACAGAGATTTTGGATTTCCATTCATTCACTGTGGCATTTTTCTTCCTGCACCCGTCCCCCCTTTCCCAGTTCGCTCTTCCCTTTGAAAAGTAAAACAAAAACTCCTTCAATGGTAAACAATCCTCCCCTCCCCCATGAGTACACTCCACTATGCAACTTTCATTCTGGACTCTTGTCATAACCATAATACCCAGCCATATCATCTTACCCCACTAAGAATAGCAAAATTTAACAGAGCAGTAAACAACAAATGCTGGTGAGGTTGTAGAGAAACGGAAACCCTTATTCACTGTGGATAGCAGTATAAAATGGTACAACCACTATGGAAAGCTGTATGGCGCTTTCTCAAAAAAGTTGCAAATTGAAATAACGTTTGACACTGCAATTACTCTACTGGGAATATGCCCTAAAGAAATCATAATTCTGCCACCCAGGTAGATATATGCACACCCATGTTTATTGTGGCTTTTTTTTTTAATAACAGCAATTGTTGTTGTTGTTGTTGTTGTTATGTGCCGTCGAGTCGCTTGCGACTCATAGCGACCCTATGTACAAC
>NW_006399763.1:27469777-27477515 GCF_000299155.1 Elephantulus edwardii | reverse complement strand
CTCTTCCTTTGTATTTCCATACTTGAAAACTCAACTTCCTTTGCCGTTTCTGTTATCTAAATGTGTTCTGTTGTACATAGAGTTTTCAGAGGCCTGCTACTTCAGAAGTGGATGGCCAATCCTTCTTCCTAGTCTGTCTTAATGTGAATGTTCAGATTTAGAGAAGTATCAGACAGATCAGCATGATAAAGTTATATCCCTTATTGCGGCATTAACTTTAGTGTCAGTGTTGTCCCTGCCTTTCTCACACACGTCTTTACCCACTTATTTCCCTGCTCCACCATCCACCAGGATACCCATTCACTTCTACCCCCTCCCTTCACATCTATCTCCCGTTGACCAGCCCTCCATCCAATAACATATATGAAGCTTCCCTGGCTTCTGTGATTCCAAACACAGCAGCTGATGGTAGTTCCTTATGTTGGGATCAATATCTCTGAAGTTTAGTCGTAATGTTTCCCAAGTAAAGGTAATAACCTAAGTGCCCATCAACAAATGAATGGATAGAGCATCTCTGGTATATATTCACACAATAGAATACTATGCTGCATTGAAAAACAAGAAACTCATGCAATATTATTCAAAATGAGTGACCCTGGAAGACATTATGCTGAGTGAAATTTCTCTGTCACAAAAGGACAAATACTGCATAGTGCCACTGTTGTAGAATGGGACTGACATCAGGGTTGGGGTGAGACTGAGAAAAATTGGATAAATTATGTATACTGCATTGAAACAGATGAGGTAGAGCACAGTTAAAGCTGTAGATCTTAATCTAAGCAATTTAATGGCAATTCCTCTCTCTCAGATTGCCTGATGGTTTAGAACCACAAAATATTTGGCTAAAAGCTCAGCATTTAACTTTCATAGTGAATAGATTATGAATATAAAAGAGACTTAAAAACTTGGATGGAAATAGTAGTATCTTACTGGCTTTTGAATGGTCACTGTATGAGTAGTCTGAAATCAGAAATATTCTGTTAACTTCTCCCAAATAAGAATTTACCTAATTCAGTTTAATGTTGGCATTATAAAAGATGACACTGGCAAACGAAAAGCATTCACCTTCTACTGCAAATTACATTCTGTCATGGAAATTTAGTCATATTGAAATTTGACACTAATGGCTCAATGTGGAAATTTTCCATGGGATCTTTTTCATATCACATCAGTGATATTATTGCTCACAACAGGGTATGAGCTGTTTGGATTTGGTTTTTTGGCTGTCAGTCTGGGGCTATTTCCATGCTGGGAAGATGAACTGAATGGCTAGAATTTGCAGAGCTTTGTTTTCTAGTTTGGGGTTGAGACTTGGATGTGGCTGTTGCTTGCAACTGGGTATGAGCTGCTTGGATTTGGCTTTGTATTTAAAAATGCATTTGAGCCCTAGAGCTTGTGGCTCTCCAGCCTGGTTTGTTTGGATCTCCCAATAAAACAGACGTGGAAGTAGGAGTGGCATCTGCTTCCAAAAAGGCTTGCCTCCAGAAACTCTATGAATTTGGAGAAAAGATGAAAGTTTTGTGCTCAAGACTTTCTTTCATAGGGTTGTTGAGGGTTGTCTGTGGCTCCAACAACAACAATGCATGTTTGATGTTTAGCGAAGGCCCTAAGTTCTACTTTATTTGACAGCCTTATTATAAATGGCAAGAAAAGGCAAACTATATCTTTATAGATACTAGCTGATGTTGTTGTTATTGTTACATACTGTCAAGTCTCCTTCAGCTCATAGCGACTCTATGTACAACAGCTCTGAATCCTTCTCTATCCTGAGCCAACCTTATTTTCGACACACCTACCCTCATTACCCCAGTTGCTGAGTCAATCTATCTCCTTGAAGGTCTTCCTCTCTTGTACTGTCCCTCCCCATCCCCAGCATAATGTCCCTCTCCAAGGAGTGGGCCCTCCTTCTAACAAGCCCAAAATATGTCGGACAAAGCTTCAGAATCCTTGCTGCTAAGGAGCAGCCTGATTTTACTCTCTCAAGGATGAACACATTTATTCTTCTAGCAGTACATGATAAATTCAATACTGTTCTTCATCACCACATCACAAAAGCATCAATTCTCCTTCTATCATTCCGAGACATTGTCCATCTTTCTGTTGCATAGCAAGTAATTGGAAAGACCATAGCCTGGATCAGGTGCACCTTATTCTCCTGACTGGCATCATTGCTCTCTTGTACTCTGGAGATGTCCCTGACAGCAGACTTTCCCAGTAATTCGTCTTTTGATTTCCTGGCTGCTGGTACCAAGAGTGTTGATTATGGAGCCAAGCAAACTAAAGCTGTTAACAATATCAATCCCTTCACTATTTATCAGGATGCTACCAACTGGATTGGGTTTAGAAGAGGTCATATTATTAGGGATATTATAGTTAATGTTAGATGGATCTTGGCTGAAAACAGAGAGTATGTCTATTTGTGTTTCATTAACTATGCAAAAGGATTTGACTGTGTGGACCACAACAAACTGTGGCTGACTCTGAGAAAAATGGGAATCTCAGAATACTTGATTGTGCTTATGTGAAACTTATTCTTGAATGAGCACCCAGTCATGAGAACAGAGCAAAGAAACAATGCATGGTTTAAAATTGCGAAGTTTATATACCAGGGCCGTGTTCTGTCTTCACACGTTTTCAATTTATATACTTAACAGATCATCCAGGAGGATGAGGAGGAATGTGACATCAAGATTGGAGGAAGACTCATCAACAATCTGTGTTATGCAGATAATTCAACCTTGCTTGATGAAACTGAGGAGGACCTGAAGCACTTGCTGCAGAGGGTCAAGGACTGCACCCGTCAATATGGACTGAATTTCAACATCAAGAAAACAGAGAATTTTACCATTAGTTCAATTGGCAGGTACTGGTGGCTAGTATTTTTTTTTCTTTGCATTTTCATTGTTTCAAACACAGGAATACTAGTGATCCTGTGATTTTCATTCATTCATCAAACATCTCACTTTCAACCATGATCTAATGATAGAGTCAGAATATACCAAATAATAAATTATTTACAGGAAATGTAAACCAGATGTTTTAATTAATTAAAATATGCTTAATGAATACCTGCAATGTTTTAGTTTTGAAGAAAATGAAGCATTAAAAGCACAGCATCAATTAAGTAATAATTACTGTCTTTGTGTTGCTTTGAAATTAAACTTGATTTCTAATGATCTAGACAATATAAGGTAAAAGATTCCTCCTCCTCATTTTTGGGAGGAACTCCAATTGCTCTTTTAAAATTATAATATAGGACGATATACCAAAAAGACTCTAACCTATAAAATCTAAAGCAAATTTGATCTTTGCCACTTTCCATATCACATGCTCTACTAAAACGAGATTTATCCTTTATTAACTCTTCAAAGGTATTGGACTGTGTGGATTGTAATAAGTTATGGCTAACATTGAGAAGAATGGGAATCCCAAAGTACTAAATTGTGCTCATATGAAACCTGTACTTAAACCAAGAGGGTATTCTGTGAATGGAGCACTACATGGTCAAAATGAAAAAGGTAGTGTATCAGGGTTGTATTATCTCTGCCTACCCATTCAAATTTCATGCTGAGCTAATTAGTCAAGAAGCTGGACTCTATGAGGAAGAATGTGAAATGAAGATCCAAAAAAGACTCATCGATAACCTGTGTTATGCAGATGACATAACCTTCCTTGCTGAAAGTGAGGAGAACTTGAAGCACTTACTGTAGAAGGTCAAAGAAATAGCCTTCAATATGTATTTCATCTCAGTGTCAAGAAAACAAAAGTCATACTACTGGATCAATATGCAGCATCATGATAGATGGAGAAAAGATTGAACCTGTAAGACAACTTTATCTTACTTGGATCCACAATCAACAGTCTTGGTACCAACAATCAGGAAATCAGGTACCAGCAAACAAGAAATCATTGGGAAAATCTGCAATTAAGGCCCTTTCCAAATTATTGAGGAGTGATGATGTCAGTCTGAGGACCAAGTTGTGTCTGATTCAGGCAATGGTCTTTCTGATCACTTGCTATGCATCTGAGAGCTATACGATGACTAAGGATGACAGAAAAAGAATTGATATCTTTGAGCTGTGGTGTTGGAGATGAGTGCTGAACATCCAGTGGACTGCAAAGAGAACAAAGAAATATGTCTTTGAGAAAGTGAAGCCAGAATGCTCCTTGGAGGGAAAGATGATAAAGCTTCAACTCACAAACCATAGGCATGTTGCTAGAAGAGGCTTTTTTTTGGAGACGGACCTCATGCTTGGAAAGGCAGAGGGATAGCAAAAGAGAGCAAGACCCTCGACCAGGAGGATTGACACAGTAGCTGCCACAATGGCCTCTAGAGTGCTAAAAAGTACGAGGATGGCACAGAATAGCACATGGTTCAAATCTGTTGTTGACAGGTTGTCACTGGTCATACTCAATCTGAAGGCTTCCAAAATCAACAATCAGAACAAACAAATAGGTGTTGGAGACAGTGCAGCTAGAGTGCTCTTTGGAGGTAAAGATGATGAAGTTTCACCTGATATACTTCAAGCATGTTGTTAGGAGAGACTATTCCTGGAAAATGATGTGATATTTGGAAAGGCAGAATGTCAGTGAAGGAGAATATCCTTGGGATTGACATAGTGCTTGCTGTAATAGGATCTCGTGTGTCAGGAAGTGTGGAGATGGCACAGGATAGGACATACAGAGTATAGATCTGTTGTTCATAGGGTTGCTATGAGTTGTACTCAACTAGATGGCACCTAACAACAACTCACATCTTGACATGACTTTATATTATTACTGGTTTCCCAGGGCTACTATCCTTAGAGTTGATAATTTTACTCATTTACAGGTATCTTAGAAGAAAAAGTCTGGGAATTTACTTCTGAAAAGGCAGACATAAAAATTCCACAGAAGCATAATTCTGCTTATAGGACATCATGAGCCAGAATTAACTTTACAACAACCAGTTTTGTTTTCTATTCCGAAACAGTAGGGAGTCTCACAATTAGGGAGTAACTCTATCCCCATTATACTATTTAACTTCATTATGTACCAAACAAGGAATTAATAACTTATTAATTAATTCCAGTAGAGGGAAAGAAGTAGAGTATAAGGAAGAATCCAGTTGTTACATTTTTATACTATTTTATCATGTATTTTCTTCCCCCCCCCCCCCTTAATGTATTTTCATTCCTTCTCCAAGCTTTAACCACTATTCTTCTTTTTCACCTCTTTGGTCCCAGAGCATAGCAGATGTTAAGGAAGGATGAAGAGTGACAGAAGAGAAAGAATAAACAATGGATCAGGACAATGAGGAGCCATCCCTCCTGTTAGAGGTTAGCTAGTTCATGAGGAAAGCTTTGTGTAAGAAGCTCTGAGGGGGAATAAAACAAACCGAACACCACAAAAACGCCATGGAGCCAGCTTAAAAAGATTCTCCAGGAAAGTGATGAAGATGATTTCCTTCTTGTTGTATTCTAGAGAGCATATTATTCATACTGTTGCAGGCACCAAAGGATAAATTAGACTGTCTGAATATTCTCGGCAGAGCAGAAGCTGTAATAGCAAACTGAGTTATACAACATTCTGAGTGAAATGCGGTAAGGCATGTAATAGGCCAAATCAACTCTAAAGTTAAGCTTAAGAAAAAGTCTTCTGCTCTCAGTTGTGTGCTTGCATGATTTAATCTATTTTCAATTCTGGAATGAAGTCAAAGTGAGAGCGGTTTTGACATTACAAATCACCTGTATCAAATGTAAGATCCATCACACAGACAATTTATCTTGAATAATATGTTTTAAGGGAAGATTAAAATAAATTATGGCAGAAAACATGTATTTGGCTGGTAAATTCATTATGATCACTGTCTTCTTAATTAATATATTGTTGCACAACAGAATAATTATGCTGTTAGACATTTTGTCAACCAGACGATGTACTGCTATGGATCAGTAGTCATTTAAATAAGTAAATAAAGTTTTCATGTTGAGATTGTCAGTTTTCTTTAAACAAAAACGGCTAATGTGGAACTTAATTTTTTAGATATTCTCATTAATTCTAAATGGAAGTCCTCATTTTTGGTTATTATTTTAATTTAAATTCTACTTGTTGCATTTAAAAATATCATTTGCTGTGTAATTTTGTGATTGTATGCTTACACAAATGGCATGAAATCTTATTAAACAGCCTCAATGTATTTTGCACATAATACTTTATATATCATATACATGTTAGCTTAAAATTTCTTAATTGTCTTCTCAAAAACCAGAGCTTTTTCAATTTTATAAAGTAAACTAAAAAGTAATGTTTTGTGGGCATCCATATTGAATCATTTAAACTTGCTTTCATCACCAACATGAAAACAGGATTCAGATGATAGCTTTTCATGGATGTTTTTGGGAGCAGATTATAAAAACCACAGAGGACCATGAAGAAACAGAGGGAAAATCACTTTCAATAAATAGTTCAAAAATTCTATCCTTTAAGTAAGTATTTTCTTAAGAAGGTAGTCACCAAAGTTTCATGGAAGATTTGTTGAAGAGTAATTTCCTGAGGAGACCTGTTTGGGAGAGGTTGTGTTGTTGTTGTTTTTGTGTACCATTGATTTGGAACCAAATTATATAGCTGACCCTCCAGAGAGTTTTCTGAGACAGTAAATCACATAGGAGGAGACTGTCCATCTTTCTCCCATGGAACATCTTGTTTATTAGAACTGCATACCTTTGTGATGGTAGCAAAATTACTTGTCACTATGCTGTCAGAGCTCCCTTTTAAGGGATATAAATGTGGAATAACTCTTAGATCCCAGCAAATAAGCTGATCAGTAAAGCATGATACAAATTGGTAAATGAGAGGGGTGGAAGTTATAGGTGGAAATACCATAGAAGAATTTCACATTTGGGATAAATAGTCAGCAATAAAGAACACAGGAAATAATATCTTCACAATTAAAATCTAGTTTCATACAAAACTACTCAATTTGACAAGGACTTCGGGCTCATCATGTTCCCAAAATAAACATATTACCCCTACGGTCCAAAACACTGCACTTTCTTATAAATGGTCTCACTCAATAAATCAAATTCACCAGCTTCCCTGTTGCTCAGCCCCAAACTGAAGAGTCATCCTCAGCCTTTGTTTCCCTATTATTCCCTACACCCAAAATTCCACAAATCTTAAAAAAATATTCATGCCTCCAAAATTTTGAACTCAGCCCATTTGTCTCTTTGTCCACCACCTCTACTCAAATAAGACAAGAAAACAACTTCTAATTACTTCCCTGTTTCATTTTCTGTTTTTCCTTTCTAAGCGTTCATTCTCCAAAATAAATATTTTTAAATATCAATTTAATGTTGTTCATTATTTGTTTAAAAGTCAGTGTTCTTGAGATACAATCTTCCTACAAAATCCTTTCTAACATGATCCTACTGTCTTCACTGGACCAATCTCCTGTCATGCATATTCCTACTACATTTTATCCACATTAAAAGGTGTTTCAGTATTCAAATATTCTAAAGACAAATTTGTGAAGGCCAGAACCTAGATAAGGCAGAACCCATCCCAGAGGAAAATACAAATATTTTCTACTAAAAAAGAATGCTCATGTGTAGTCAGCCACTCTCTGTCAAAGGCAGAAGAGTTGAGAGACCTGGAAAAACCACATAGTCCTGGAGTTATTCCACTACTGATAAGTGAGAGAACTTGAACTTGTATCTTTCCTATTTTAATAGTCTGCCATTTTAATATATGTATATTT
>NW_006399763.1:27466056-27469677 GCF_000299155.1 Elephantulus edwardii | reverse complement strand
AACTTGTATCTTTCCTATTTTAATAGTCTGCCATTTTAATATATGTATATTTGTAATTAATATTTGTTATATATATACTTAAATGGAAAACATGTAGACACATGTACATATTTGTACATGTATATGCTTTTTCTGAACCTGTCTGATTTGGGTGAAAGAATCCTGATGAAAGCGTGATGATAGATCTTACCAGAATGGGTCATATTGTTAAAAGTGCATATGTATCATTCATATGAGTCATATCCTTTTGAATTAACTCCACTTTGAATTTTTAAAAGAAAAAAATCACAGGGTATGAATAAAAACAGTAAAATTTATTCTCTCTCGCTTTTTTTTTCTTTCAGAAAACGTAGGAAGTTCTAATTCAGCTGTTTCTTGTGCCAGTCTTTGATTCTCCACCAGCTCTGATGGTGCTACTTCCACTGCCTTGTTTCAGTTTCTGCCTCACGCAGGAATTTTACACTCTCTGTTACGTCTCTCTTGCTGGTATTGAGATTTGCATTTTCTACCCACTCACTCAGTTAAAATCTGACAAGATGGCAAAACTGGCCAGTTCTCTTGTTAATTGTCTACATAAATAAATTGTATTTTGCCATTCTAAAGGTGTTATTTCCATTATTAGAAAATTAGTTTTCTTGATGGGGTCACATACAGCCTACATGTGTATAGGTCAGCCATATAGTAAACGCCAAAGCCAATGATTATAACCAAAACAATTCCCAGGAGTGATACATCAACAACCTGTCAAAAATATTAGTGGATAATCATAAGGAATTTATTAAAAACTCCACATTGAATAAAAAACTCCCCCTGCAAAATCGAAGGAATTTATGGAAATAGGTCAAAAAACTAAAGGAACATTTTAAAGGATGTTGTGAAAAGAACAAGGACCATGTGCGGATGGCCATATCTGACCTCCACCAACTTCACAAAGAGGAACTGTCCTGAGCAACAACCTTAGCAACACAAAACCAATTCCCATGAGATCAGACACGTCGCTGTAGCTCTTTTTATTCATCCTAACACCAGCTTTACTGCTTTTTTGGATCCAAAATCCAACATGATAGCTCACGGACTACACAGAATCATATTGGGGAAGTCAAAAGGTTGATATAACCCAGGTTAGAAGCAGAATTCTGAAGTGTGTTCACAGGTGCCTCATAGCCTTGCAGATTTTGGCCCATGTTACAATGGCTATCCCTTCCCCAACCCAGTCCTCCAAGAAACTTGGGTAAAGGCTCTTACCTCTGATTTCATAGTAGGTCTTAGTCCCAGAGAGAGCAGTTCTGTCTCTTGTGGAATCTCTAGTTCTCTGCTTCTGCCACTTCTGGTGCTTTTGTAACTCTAGCTAGTGCAAGACAAAAATCTCCAGTCCTGAAGGGTTCCCAGTGCATGTCTGCTAACTCCTCTGTTGGTGGTGAGATTCTCTTTCTGCTACTAGATCTACTTAATTTAACGGTAAGACTAGCCAATCCCCTTGTGAATAGGGTAAGAAGCACTATTCACATATTTCTGCTCATTCATGGCAAAGTAAAATTTAATCTCTAGGGTAGCTATTTTGAACAGTAAACATGTCATGCTGCAGAAGTTCAAGAGCTAAATAAATTGAAGTTTGCCTTAATGTTAAAGGTTAACAACACCATACTTTCCTTTTATACTTCAAGTCCCCAGGTTACAATAATCTGACTTATGAACTCACACTTTACCTTTAAAATTATGTAAAATTTTTCTCAATTTGAGACCATTGAACCAAAGCCTACTTGCAACCAATTCTCCACCCACAATCACCTTCAGTTACTGCCTGTGTAACTTTTAAGTCATTTGAAATGTATTGGGGTTTTCCAATAATAAAGCGAAGAGAGCTCTGGTGGCCTAGTGGGTAAGGAGTTATATTGTTAATCCATATGCAGGGGGCTGGAATTTACCAGTTGGTCCTCAGAAGAAGGTGAACAATCTCTTCTTTTATGTTTTACAAGCTCTGAAAACGCAGTTGAGAGTCAGCTGCATCAATTCCTACTTGAAAGTATACAACAACAGCAAAGTTAGGCTAATCAGGGAACCTATACACCTGTTCTGACTTGGCTACAAATGCTTCTTAAAGACACAGTTAAGGATTGATTATTTCAGTAATGTGGAGCAGCCTACAAAACACTTCTTTCTCTCAGATTGAAATGATTCTGATCTATTACACTATAGCAGATATTGAAGATAGCCTACCCTGCCCCCATCTGTTTCACTCTTTTGTTGTCTCCTTGTACTTCAGAAGTAAAAAAAAAAAAAAAAAAAAACCACAAAAAACATCCCCAAGTCTATAAACTACATTTCCTAGCTGCTCTTAGAGCTAAGTTTCAGGATGTGATTTAGTTTCTGTCAATCAGACACTCTTATATTAAGCTTGTGAAGTTTAAATGTGAAATGAAGGGCAAATATATCATTTTAGTTTTATTTTTCAATCCTTTTCTGGCCAGATTCCATGTTCCCTGTCTCAGTTATTCTTGTTTTGTTCCTATTCTCAACTATAGTGTTTTTATGTAGTTTTGCGTTATGTTAATAACTTTCTAGAACAACCAATATGGAAAGTAATTTTATGTGAAATTTTTAACATCTTTGTTATTCAACATTATTTAAAGGTTATCTTATTATCAACTTTCGTACGAGCATAATTAAGTGCTCTGGGGTTCCCATTCTTCTCAGTATCAGCCACAACTTGTTATGATTCACATAGTCAAAAGCCTTTGCTTATTCAATAAAGCACAAATAGACAGTTTTCTGATATTCTTTACTTTCAGCCAGGATCCATCTGACATCCTTGGTGCCATGACCTCTTCTAAGTCCTGCTTGAATTTCTGACAGTTCTCAATGTACCAGACTAGCCATTTTTTAATGATTTTCAGCAGTATTTTGCTTGCATGTAATATTAATGATATTATTTGATAGTTTTCACATTCAGTTGTATCACCTTTCTTGGGAATCGGAACAAATGTGGACCTTTTCCTGTCCATTGGCCAGACAGCTATTTTCCAAATTTCCTGGCACAGATTGAGGAGCATGTCCAAGGCTGCATCTACATGTTGCCGCACACTTTTAAATTGACAACCGTGCTTAGATGCACATTTTGTCGTCATTTGCATCAACGTATTAATTGAAACAAGTCACTTGCTATTCTATCATTTCTGGGGCCTTATTTTTTGTAAATGCCTTCAATGAAGCATCTACTTCCTCCTTCATTACCATTGTATCCTGTTCATATCGTAATTTCTTAAATTTTTCAATGTCAATCAATTTTTTTTCTGGTACACTGATACTATGTATTCCTTCCCTCTTCTTTGATGCTTTCTGGGTCATTCAATTTACTGCCCATAGTATCTTTCAGTATTGCTACATGAGGCTTAAATTTGCTTTCACTTCTTTCAGTTTGAGAAATTCAGAGCAAGTTCTTCTCCAGTTTCAGCTCTCTGCAAATTACATTATAATAGTTTACTTTGTCCTCCCAAGCTGCACTTTGACATCTTCTATTCTAAACACTGTGGCACTGATAAGCCAAATGTAATAATGGCTACACATAGTGGGCAGTGTGTGGTGAAGCTTCCTTATTAAAACAAGTTTGGATGCTTGCTTCTG
>NW_006399763.1:27427051-27459541 GCF_000299155.1 Elephantulus edwardii | reverse complement strand
AATGCTGAACAGCAACGATGTCGTTAGTCTAGATGCAAAGGTGTGCCTAATCCAGGCCATGGTCTTCTCAATTACTTGTTATGCTTATGAAAGTTAGACAATGATTAAGTATAACAGAAGAATATGATGCCATTGAGTTGTGGTGTTGGAGAAGAGTCTTGCACATATCATGGACTGCCAAGAAAACAAATTATTCTGCCTTGGGAAGGGTAAAACCAAGTCTCTCCTTGGAAGCTAGGATTTTGAAGCTCTGCCTCACTTATTTTGTGCATGTGGCCAGGAGAGATCAGTCCTTGGAAAAAGACATCATGCTCAGAAGGGTGGATGGACAGTACAGGAGAGGGAGACCCCGAATGAGATTGGCTGATACAGTAACTGGGGCGATGGGGGTTGGTGTGTCAGAATCAGTGAGACTGGCTCAGGATAGGGAAGGGTTCAGAGCTGCTCTACATAGTCTCTGTGCATCACAGGTGACTCACCAATAACATTCTATGACAGGTTTAGAACCAGGAGTTGCATCCATTTCCTAAATAAAATGCTTCCAAAAACTCTTTGACCTTTGATAAATATTAGTAGTTGTAGAG
Organism: Elephantulus edwardii; assembly: GCF_000299155.1. Classification (NCBI taxonomy): domain Eukaryota; kingdom Metazoa; phylum Chordata; class Mammalia; order Macroscelidea; family Macroscelididae; genus Elephantulus; species Elephantulus edwardii. The sequence continues at coordinate 27,458,957 of NW_006399763.1, read as the reverse complement.
GGGCTCCAGGCTTTCTGTTCATAGGGTCACTGTGAGTCATGCTCAACTCAAAGGAAACAACAACAACAACATGCACACACACACACATTTAAATAATATTCAAAAAGTGTGTTGAAAGCCAGGAAAAATTGAGGAAGACATATTGTAAATTAGTTACGTGAGAACAAGTAAAGTAAACTTATCTTACCAATACTTTATTAATGTAGTATTTAGGATATTTGTCTATTAAAAGGTATAATGGACACTGAAGAAGAAACTAAATCCTAGAAAGATATGAGGAAGAGATTTTAAAACACAACTATGCATTTGAAATAAGTACAAATATCTTGATTATTAATTTTTTTTAATCAGATGTTGCAATACTTAAGGATTCTATGGGCAGAATACTGAAAGATTCAGGAAGCATTAAAAGAAGATGGAAGGAGGATGCAGAGTCATTGTACCAAACAGGTTCGCTTACATGGAAGAATTTCAAGATACAACCTATGATCAAGACATAATGGTGATGAAGGAGGAAGTACAGGCTGCTCTGAAAGACTTGGCAAAATTAAAGCCCCAGGAATTGATGGAATACCAATTGACGTATTTCAGCAAACAGATGCTGCCCCCAAGTTGTGTCAAGAAATCTGGAGAACAACTACTTGGCCAAATGATTGGAGAGATCCATATTTATTCCCATTCCAAAAAAAGGATTACATGAGAGAGTGTGAAAATTATCAAACAGTATCACTTATATCACACACCAGCAAAGTCCTATGGATATTATCCAGAAAAGACTGAAACAGAACATTGACAGAGAACTACCAGAAATACTACTAGAAAAAGCTGGGTTTAGAAGAGATTGGGGCACTAGGGACATTATAGCCCAAGTAAGATGGATCTTGGCAGAAAGCAGAGGGTACCAGAAGAATGTCTATCTGTGTTTCACTGACTATGCAAAAACATTTTGTGTCTAACCTTGAAGAAAATTGGAATCCCAGAACAATTTATTGTACTTATACAAAACCTATACTTGAACCAAGCAGCAGTCCTCAGGACAGAGCAAGGAAATACTTTATGGTTCTAAATCAGGAAAGGAGTGAGTCAGGGATGTATCCTGTCCCCATACCTTTTCAATCTGTGTGCAAAACAGATCATCTGGGAAGCAGGGCTTTATGAGCAGGAGTGTGGCATCAAGATTAGAAGAAGACACATTAACAACCTTTGATACGCAGGTGACACAACAATCTTGCTTGATGAAACTTAAGAAGACCGGAAGCACTTGATGCAAAAGGTCAAGGACTGTAGTATTCAATATGGATTGAAGCTCAATATCAAGAAGACAAAGATTCTCATCACTGGGCCAACTGACAGCACCATGATAGATGGAGAAGAGACTGAAATTGTTAGCAATTGTAGCTTGCTCAGATCCACAATAATCACTCTTAATACCAGCATTCAGGAAATCAAAAGATGAATATCATTGGGAAAATCTGCTGTCATGGACCTCTCCAGAGTGCCGAAGAGCAACAATGTCAGTCTAGGTACAAACGTGCACCTAATCTAGGCCATGTTCTTCTCAATTGTTATGTTTCAGAAAGCTGGAGGACAATGACTAAGGATGACAGAAGAAAGCTAGATGCCTTTGAGTTGTGGTCCAGGAGAAAAGTCTTGAACATACCATCGACTGCCAAGAAAACAAATTATTCTGCCTTGGAGAGGGTGAAGTCAATTCTTTTCTTGAAGGCTAGGATTTTACTCGGCCTCACTTACTTCGGGTTTGTGGCCAGGAGAGATTGAACCTTGGAGAAACACAATCATGCTCAGAAGGGTGGAGGGACAGCACAGGAGAGGAAGACCCCCAATGAGATGAATTAATACGGTATCTGGGGCAATAGGGGTTGTTGCGCCGGAATTAGTGAAGCTGGCTCAGGACAGGGAAGAGTTCAGAGCTGCTGTACAGAGAGAGGGTTGCTATACATCACAGGCGACTCAACAGCACATGACAACAACATACTATGACAGGTTTGGAAGCAGGAGTGGCATCCACTTCCTAAACAATATCCCTCGAGACATTCTCCGGACTTTCAAAAATGTCAGTAGTTTTAGAGGAGCTTCAGGCCTTTTTTTTCTTAATAGGGTCGCTATGAGTCATGCTGGACTTGAAGGCAATCATTAATAACAACAACAAAATTATTTTATGTATCTAAAATTTGATAACTTTTCAATGGTCAAATAACTCAAAGATAGATCAGATAGATCTTCACTCATATAAAGGAAGAGTTCTTTTATTCAGGTATAAATTTCTTTGATTCCTTCTATATGAAAGAGTAATAAAAAGAGTTGAAAATATTTGGGCAATATATTTACATTTTCTGTTTAAAATACCTAAGTAGGATCCAAACCTTATTTTCTATGTTTATTTGATTTTGTGCCCATTGTAGGAAGTAGGATAGGGAGCTCTGGTGGCCTAGTGGCAAGCAGCTGTGCATCAATCCTGAAGACACACAGTTCAAGACCATCAGCTCCTCCTCTGTAGAAGGATGAGCAGTGTCTTTTGTTACAATTAACTGCCTCTGAAAATATTCCCAGAGGGTCAACTATGGATCAGTTCTGACTTGATGGCACAGAACAACAACAACAACTTACTAAGTAACTCAGCATAAAAACGAAATGAAATTTTCACTCCAAATTATCTTACTGATGATACTTTGTTATACTACTTCTGGTACAATTTATACTCTAAAGTCATATAATTATACTTTAAGTTAAATAAAAATGAAACAAAAATGTAAACAACTAAGAAAGAACAGTATGTTTTCTTGGATAGATACTTTGAATATACTGTTTAATCTTCTGCATCTAAGTCATTCACAGTATGGTTTGTTTTGCTGAATTTTTCTTTTCTTGTCTGAACAAGGGAGAACTTTGATATTTAATAAGATCCACATGGTTACAATTTAGTATTAGTAAATATTTGCTGATTGCAAGAACATACTAGTTTTTTATGATAATTGCCCTCATTCACGTTCCCATTTACATGTGCACTCAATCTAAATTAACAACATGAAGAATTTTATTTTTTTTTTACAGTCTAATGGAAGTTCGGATATATGAAATTTAGCAAGGACTCTTTTAATCCATGGAATGATATTGGATTGAATTTTTCTTAGTACTCACTATAAACTTCTCACTTTGGGGAAAATCATATTTCAAAATTAATTTTCAAAATATTAAAAGTTTCACAATGTAAGTGAAAAGTGATTTTCATAACCAAAATCTACAAAATAGATAATAGTTTTATAATCTAAGAGGCTTAACATTTTCATCAAACTCTTTCTTCTAAAAGTTAATCCCTAAATAATGTGACAAAGAGTTTACCTCAGCTAAATTCTTCAGAATCTGCTTTCCTCAGTTCATGAAATGACCTTTAGAAAGTGATTTATTAAATGTCCAAATAATTTACTGTCTTCTAATAAATTCTATTTTCTGCTAAATATAGAAATTTATTTTAACCTCTTAACATGTAATTAAAATCAACTTGTAAAGGCATGATCAAAAACATGTATCTTTTGTTATATGTCTTTTAGACATGCTGTAAGAAATAAAGGTTTTCAATATACTATTGTTTTTATTCTAGAAGAAATTTCTATTCCATCCTTGATGCTATTTGCTTGGTTATATTCAGCTTTCCATTTTCTTACTAAAATAAGTATTATGTACATTTGACCCCCGAAAACCTTCTTGGTTTATCATGTTAGGGTTTTTTCCCCCCAAATAAGAAAACTTCAAATTCAATAATTAAATTTGACAGACTCATCACACTGGCAATTTTACATTTAATTATATTAACAGTTTTTTCTTCACTTCTATTTTTCATGTCATAAATGATCTAATGCTTTAATGGGCTATGACAGTCATTAATTTGGCAGTACATAGTATTTTATTAAATAACCTGCTATATTAGTAGCAAGTTTTCTCTCACATGAGAAAGGTCTGTTTTGACACTATACAAAAACGTCATTCATATTTGTTGCCTGAAAGATAAAGAAAATACACATCTGCATATTAACATAGACATAAAAATGTTTAGAATGGATGGCCAAGAAAGAAAACCCATCATATTGAGATAGCAAAACCAAAACAAAACAAGCAAACAAACAAAAATAACCCAACAAACACTTCAGTTAATTTTTAGAAAGTTATCTTAAATATTCATTTCAATTTTTATACTTTTTGAAAGTAAAATTATGGAGAAAATAAGTGAAGTTATTTTTGTGATAGTGAAGTGAAGCTTGATAAAAAATATTAATATAACTAAAGTTAAAAATGAAACCCATTTATATACTACTTTTTTTCCCTAAGAGAAAGTATCATCCTTTTCCTCAAGACAAGAGAAAGAAATCTAAAGATTGAAATAGTTACATTGTTTTTTCTCACAAATGCAAGAGAATTGTTTCCTCTAAGTCTGCAACTGACACTGGAATTTTTAGTAAGCCTTAATCAATCATAAGTCTTGAAAGCAGCTATTACAATATGATATGAAAGTCATACTGTGTGACATGAACTTTCCAAAAACTAGCACTGACAGCAGCTCTCTCTAAGGGCATTCATTTTATTCTTTCTTAGATAAAGAAGAAAAAGAACGCTCTGAATGTACCAAGTTCCAAAAATGGTACATTTACCTACAAAAATATGTACATGTAAAGGGTCAGCATTTTATAAATAAGACTATTTTTCCAATTAATTTAATGCAGTAAATGTAGACACAATATAAAGTTTGACAAAATATTTACTGATAAAAAAAAAGCTTGACCTTTCTTTACAAGAAACCCATCTAAATTAACAGTAAGTTTAAATATACGTGAGAGATCTGTGGCCTTGGCTACAGGGAGGTGGTGGCTTTGTGGCAGTTTGAATGCATTAGTCCATGGAAGAAAGAAGTGTTAGTCCATGGAAGAAAGAAGTGTACTCTTCTCTCTTGTAGTTTACACCCTCCAAAAACCCACTAGAGGGTTGATCACCTATCAGTTGGTTTGAACTTAACTTTGTGGGGTTGTGTGTGTTTTCTATTATATAATGTAATAATTTCTGATGAAAACATGTTATTGTTAATACTTATTTTATATAGAGGCATAGTTACTTTTAATGAATTTTTTTTCTCAATCACTTTATGAAACTAAGCATTACTGCATTACTAGATGAAGAAATGTTATTATTGTTGTTATGTGCAACTCATAACAACCGTTTGTACAACAGCTCTGAACTTTGCTCTACCTTGAGCCAATTTCATTGTCTCTGACAGAACTACCCCTATTACCCTAATAACTGAGTCAATCCATCTCATCAAGGGTCTTCCTCACTTGCACTGTCAAGGGTCTTCCTCACTTGTGCTGTCCCTTCACCTTTCCAAGAATGAGGTCCTTCTCCAAGGACTGATACCTCCTGACAATATGTCCAAAGTATTTGAGACAAAGCTTCAAAATACTTGCCTCAAGGAACAGCCTAGTTTCACTGTCCCCAGGAGACTTGTTTGGTCCCTTAGCAGTCCTTGGTATGTTCAATACTTTTCTGTACCACCACAACTCAAAGGTATCAATTCTTTTCTTTATCATTCTTAGTCATTGTCCAGCTCTCTAATTCATAGCAAGTAATTGTGTGCACCTTAGTCTCTAGACTTACATCATGGCTCTTCATTACTCAGGAGTGGTCCCTGAGAGCAAATTTTCCTAATGCAAATAGTCTTCTGATGTCCTGGCTGTTGGGGCCAGGAGCATTGATTGTGGAGCCAAATAAACTGCCTCTGTTAACAACCTCAATCTCTTCGCCATCTATCATAATGCTGCCAGTTGGCCCAGTGGTAAGAGCCATTGTTTTCTTGATGTTGAGCTTCAATCCATATTGAAAGCTGCAATCTGATCTTTACGTTCTGCACGAAATGCCTCAGGTCATTCTCAGTTTCAGCAAGCAAGGTTGTGTCATTTGCATACTACAAGTTGTTGATGTCAGATTCCTCCTCATAAAGTCTAGCCTCCTTGAATAATCTGTCATACCATATATATTGAAAAGGTATGGAGGTAGGATGCATCCCTGGTGTACATCTTTTCTGATTTTGAACCATGCAGTGTTTCCTTATTCTGTTCTGAGGACTGCATCCTGGTCTGAGAATAGATTTCACATAAGCACAATTAAGTGTTCCTAGATTCCCATCCTTCTCAAAGTTAGCCAAAATTTGCATAGTGAATGCCTCTGGTACTCTCATCTTGCAGTTAAAATTCAACTAACATTGGTTATAATTTTGTGTCAAGAAATCTGGAGAGCAACCACTTGGCCAACTGACTGGAAGAGATCCATATTTGTTCCCATCCCAAAGAAAGGTTACCCAACAGAGTGTGGAAACTATAGAACAATATTGTTGGTTTCACATGCAAGCAAGATTCTGCTGAAGATTATCCAAAAACTACTGGGACAGCACTTCAGCAGAGAACTGTCAGAAATCCAGGCTGGGTTTAGAAGGGGTTGTGGTACTAGGGATATTGTAGCTAATGTCAAATGGATAATGGCTGAAAGCAGGGAACACCAGAGGAATGTCTATCAGTGTTTCATTGACTATGCAAAGGTGTTTGACTGTGTGGATCATAACAAACTGTGGCTGACTCTGAGAAGAATGGGAATCCCAGAACACTTAATTGTTCTAATGTGAAACCTATACTTGGACCAGGAGGCAGTTGTCAGAACAGAGTAAGGAAACACTGCATGGTTCAAAATTGGGAAGGGCTTACTCCAGGGATGTGTCCTGTCTCCATACCTTTTCAACTTATATGCAGAACCGGTCATCTGTGAGGCTGGGCTCTATGAGGAGAAATGCGGCCTCAGGATTGGTGGAAGATCTATCAACAATCTGTGTTATGTAGATGACACAATCCTGCTTGCTGAAACTGAGGAGGACCTGAAGGGCTTGTTGCAGAGGGTCAAGCAAGGACTGCAGCCTTCAATATGGATTGAGGTTCAATATCAAGAAGACAAAGATTCTCACCACTGAACCAATTGGCAGGATCAGGATGGATGGTGAAGAGATTAAGATTGCTCACAGCTTTAGTTTGCTTGGCTCCACAATCAACACTCTTGGCACCAGCAGCCAGGAAATGAAAAGATGTAATGGGGAAGTCTTCTGTTAGGGACCTCTCTAAAGTACTCACGAGCAACGGTGTGTCTCTGGAATCTAAGATGCATATGGTACAGGTCTTTGCAATCACTTATTATGTGTCAGAGAGCTGGACAATGACCAGGGATGATAGGAGGAGAATCAACGCTTTTGAGCTTTGGTGTTGGAGAAAAGCGCTGAGAGTGCCATGGACTGCTAAGAAAACAAACAGGTTCATCCTGGAGAGGGTTAAACTGGGCTGCTCCTTGGAGACAAGGATTCTGAGACTTTGTCTGACATACTTTGGTCATGTTGTAAGGAGAGACTGGTCCTTGGAGAAAGACATCATCATGCTTGGGAGGGTAGAGGGCAGGCGCAGGAGGCGAAGGCCCTCTGGGAGATGGATTAATTCGGTGACTGGGGCAATCGAGATGAGTGTGTCAGAGACAGTGAGATTAGCACAATACAGAGCAGAGTATAGAGCTGTTGTACATAGGGTCGCTATGAGTCGCAAGCAACTCGATGGCACACAACAACAACAACAGTGTCACTGCCTGTTCTAAATCCAGCCTGCACATTTGGCAGTTCTCTGTTGATGTACTGTTCCAGCACTTTCTTTTATAATCTTCAGCAACATCTTGCTTGCATGTGATATTAGTGATATTGTTTAATAATTTCCACACTCTGTTAGATCGCCTTTTGTTTGTTTGGTTTTTTGGAATAAGAACATATATGGATTTCTTCCAGTCAGTTGGGTAGTTAGTTGTCCCCTGGATTTCTTGACACAATCTGGTGAGCATGTCCAGGGTTGCATATGTTTGTTGAAATATGTCAGTAGCTATTCTATCTATTCCTCAGGGTATGTTTTTTTTGCCAATTACTTCAGAGCTTGAACTTCTTCCATCACCATTGCTTCTTGATTATATATTGTTTCATGAAATTCACCTTTGTCAGGCAGTTCTTTTTGGTACTCCTTCCATCTGTCTTCTTTTCATGCTTCTTGGGTAGTTCAATGTTATGCACACAACATTCTTTATTATTACAACTTGAGGTGTTAATTTGTCCATTTTCTTCAGCTTAAGAAACACTGAGTTCATTCCTTTTGATTTTCTAACTCCATTCTTTGCCCATTTCATTATAATATTTTGCTTTGTCTTTCTGTGCTACCCTTTCAAAACTGTTCAGCTCCTTAAAGTCTTGATTTCTTCCATTTGCATCAATTTCTCGGGAGTCTATTGCAATATTCAGAGTCTCTTCTGACAACTATCTTCATATTTTCTTCCTCCTCCGTCTTTATAATGACCTTTTGCATTCTTCATGGATGATATTCTTGATATTCTCCTTTGAAGATAGGGCTTTCTATGCCCTGTTATTTCTGAAGTGGATGGCCAAGCTTTGTACTTAGTCTGTCTTAATTTAGGAGCTCAGTTTTAGAGCAATTTTTGACAGACCAGCCTTTTATCCAAAAGAGACAGTATGCAGGTGACAGATCAGGTGCTATTCCTGGGACCCATTCCTTAGGTACATGTCTTATTTCCCCACCCTTACCTCACTCTGCCAGCATCCAGTTCTGTTTCCTCTCTTCACTCTTCTGACACCTCTTGCTCTCAGCCAAGAACTCACATAAGCTTATATAACCCTCTAGTAGTGTGGGGCTTGTATCCAAAACTATTCCTATCTCCTTAATTTTATCAATATGTGAGCCCCAAATAAACAGTAAATCAATAGCTAGGAACAATAAACTTTTGCTATCACAAACTTTTAGAGAGCTAATGGTTTTTCTAGCCATTACCTTATTTTGAAGAAATAATTTTCCTTTTATTATCACAAGAATGTTACATTCATGAAAGCCTGCAAACCAGCAACTTCATGCCTTAATCTCCTTCATTTTAGTTAGGCAATTCCTCGTTTGTCCATCTCTGTCAAATTAGTACTCTGAAGAAACAAACTTCCTATTTCCTCTGAAGAATCTTCTGTTCCAGTTAGAACATTTAGCATCTGCATCTATAAGCAAATTTCAGTCAAGACCAAGCCATCAGAGTTATTGCAATCAACACCAGCTGATCACATCAAGCATCTTCATCTCCTGAGCTTCAACTCATCTGCAGCCAACAATGACTAGGTGCAAAGGAGCATCAGCTAAAAACTCAGTAGCCTACACTTCTTCCTGTATTCCAGACCAATATTTCATTCTCTCAGAGAAAGCAAGACAGAGGTCCTCATTACTCCCTATTCCTTATGCCAACAACCCTTTCCCGCTCATTTGTGTGTGTGTGTGTGTGTGTGTGTGTGTGTGTGTGTGTGTGCTGGGTCAACAGTGATAATGGAACATGCTCAACTCAACCTGTCTCTTTTCTACAAGCTTTACATTAAAACCAAATAAAATAAAAAGTTCATGTGAGTCTACAAATCTATTCAAATGCAAATCTCCTCAGAGTGCTGGGCGGGGCTTACTCTTCCCCCAAGGCTAAGCTCCATTCCCTCTAACTCTACAGCTTCCAACAATCATATCTCCAGGGCAGATCTTCCCCTTTTAATATGTCCAGTCAGCACTACCTGAAGGCAAGCTTGCATTTTCCCTCTAAATATAACACATATTCCATTATTATAATATCCCATATTCATTTTCACAATGTATTTTAACATTACAAAATAGAAACATCAGTATTCACCAAGTATATCCAAAATGAACACATAAAGGCTAACATATTTCATTTTAAACCATTAAGTATCTTGGCTTCTCTTTTGTAATATCTGATATTTAGCTGGAGAAAGTTACTGCCTTGCTCTAAGACTCTCTCAAAATATTAACATGAAGTTAAAATGGTAACATTTGTTATCTAATACAGGGAGGAATAGGATATGAAGATAGCTCACATGCCTTCAAAATTATGCGTTCAAACTCAATCCAAGAGGAGTTAAAGGTTGCTCACTACTGAATAGATTCCTAAGTTTTTCAAAGATATCTGAATAAGAGAAAATTTGGGAAAATATAGTTCTTTCCCAAATCACCTAAAATTGTTTTTTCTTGCCAGATTCTCTTATCCTAAATCCAGGGATGCAGCAATGGGGACCTGAATCAGGAGTGATTCCTGAGCAAATGTCTATAAACAACACCTTTAAACCTGTATGCAAGAATTACCAGGGGTATGATGGGATGGATTGTACCTTCACCCCATTTTGCAAAAATATCCTGCCTAGTGACCAAGATAGCACATGGGTGTGGTATATACTTATCCTTAACCAACATGAATGGGAATGGACTAATGCTGAAGCACTTGTCTGTTCTTACTTCCTGAAATTTGGACTGGCACAGTAGCTAAGCCTGACCTCCTTTCCCAAGGTGGAAAAGTTTAAATAAAAATAACGGCAAATGCAAAAAAGATTAAAAAAAAGCTGAGAGTAAAAGAGCATCAAGGGTATTGATTGTGAATCCAAGCAAGATTAAATCATTGACAACTTCATTTTTTTTCTTCCATTTATCATGATGTTCTCTATTGCCCCAATGCTAAGAACTTTTGTTTTCTTCACATTGAAATGCAATCCATGTTGAAGACTGTATTCTTTGATCTTATGCAAAAGTGCTTCAAGTTTTCCTCACTTTAAGAAACCCAGATTGTGTCATTTGCATAACACAGGGTATTAATGAGTTTGCCCCTGATTTTGATGTCACATTCTTCTTCCTAGAGTCAAGCTTCTCAAATAATTTGTTGAGCATATAGATTGAATAGAATCTGGAGAGAAGATGCAAACCTAACACACTACCTGTTTTGATTTTAACTTTGTTTACATATGCAATCAACACTGGCCTGAGGGTAGAATTAAAAGCTCTCAGTTTTGTAATATCTGGTAGATGGAGTATTTATCAACTAGAAATAAAAACCATACCAATAATGCAAACAATATATAATTTTCACTTTACTCCCATTAATTACTGTATTCTTATAGCCTCTTAATACAAATTTGGGTCAGGTCCCTTTAAGATTTTATCAATAGGGTTCAGATTACAGTAACTTGGGCTACTGTGTCCAGATCCCCAAAAGTTTTCTTCTTCACCCACAGGCCATTTTACCCACACCTGGGCGTAAGGCCTTAGGCTCACTGCTTGGGGTTGGATCAGAAAGCTCTAACCTTCCTGTCAATCCATATCTTAGACAAACAACTGAGCTTCTGTTTCAGATGATTCCAGGTGCCACTCAACTAATCCATCATTAATTTCCTCGTGATTGAGATGTATAGAACACACTGTCTAGGCCTTCTTTTTTAATTATTTTTTAAAAATCTTATTTAATTTTTTTGTGTGCGTGTGTGTATACTGTCAAATCGGATCTGCCTGGTACAGGAGGAGATTGTCCCTCCTTTTTCAGCAGAATGTCTGGTGGATTCTATGTACCTCTGGGATTGCAGTGCAGCTTCTTGTCACTAGGCCACCAGAGCTCCCCTGTTTAGGCCTTCTTGATTCTGAGGGAACAATATTTTTTTTTTATTTCTTCAGTTTTATTTTATATCAAGAGTGACTGAAATAAATAAAAAAAAAATATAATTGAGTCCAAGGACCCAGGAATTGATGGCATATCAATGACATATTTCAACGAATATACACTTCTCTGGATGTGCTTACAAAGTTGTGCCAAGAAATCTGGAGGACAACCACCTGGCCAACTGACTGGAAGATATCTCAATTTGTTCCTATTCCAAAGAAAGGTGGCCTAACGGAGTGCAAAAATTATCAAACAATACCACTGAAATCACATGCAAGCTGAAAATTATCCAAAAATGACTGGAACAGCAAACAGAGAACTGCCTTAGGTGCAAGTTGGGTTTAGAAAGGCTTTGGTACTAGGTATCTTATAACTAATGTTGGATGGATCTTAGCTGAAAGCAGGGAATACCAGAGAAGTGTCTAGCTGTGTTTCATTGACTGTGCAAAGGAATTTGACTGTGTGTATCACAACAAACAGGCTGACTCTGAGAAGAATGGAAATCCCTGAGCACTTGATTGTGCTTATGTGAAGCCTATACTTGGACCAGGAGGCAGACAGTCATCCAAACAGAGCAAGAAAACACTGCTTGGTTCAGATCTGTGAGGAGAAGTGTGGCATCAGGATTGGAGGTAGCCTCACCAGCAATCTGTGTTATGCAGAGGACACAACCCTGCTCGCTGAAACTGAGGAGGACGTGAGCACTTGCTGCAGAAGGTCAAGGATGGCAGCCTTCAAAATGGATTGAAGCGCAACATCAAGTAAGCAAAGATTCTCACCACTGGGCAGATTGGTGTCATGGTAGATGGTGAAGAGATTGAGACTGTTAACAGTTTCCGTTTGCTTGGCTCCACAATCAACACTCTTGGTACCAGCGGCCAGGAAATGAAAAGACTAATCACGTTGAGAAAATCTGCTGTCAGAGTCCTCTCCAAAGTACTGAAGAGCAACGATATCAGTCTGGACACTAAGGTGTACCTGATCCAGGCCATAGTCTTTGCAACTATTTTCAATTCATCAGAAAGCTAGACAATGACTTAGGATGATTGGAAAATTGATGTCTTTGAGTTGTAGTGCTGGAGAAGAGTATTGGATATACCATGGACTGCTAGGAGAACAAATGTGTTCATCCTAGAGAGGGTGAGACCAGCCTGCTCCTTGAAGGAAAGGATTCTGCAGCTTAGTCTGACATACTTTGGACATGTTGCAAGCTGGAACCGGTGTTTGAAGAAGGACATCATGCTTGGGAGGGCGGAGGGACAACACAATAGGGGAAGACTTTGATGCGATGGAATGAGGACTGGGGTAATGGGCATAAATGTTTAAGAGACAATAAATTGGAACAGGATAGAGCAGGGTTTAGGGCTGTCATACAGAGGGGTCACTATAAATTGCAGGTGACTCGACAACATATAACAACAACAATCATCATCATGAAAATGGCTTCAAGAGAAAACTGGTCAGGTAACTATCATTGCTTCTTATTCTCATTAGCCCACTCAACCTCCTGTCTTAACTCCATCAATGTCCACTATATTTATACCAGTCCTGGGTAATCATCTGAAAATCTCTACCCTGATAGGATAAATATTTTCCCCAAAATCTTTTCCCATTTGCTTACAAATCACCCTGATAGTTCCAGTATCCCTAAAACCCATAAGAGGACGTTATTGCAATCTAGCTAGCATAGCTTCCTGAATTACTACCTTGTTCTCCGGTAGCAAAGCTACATGAGGTGCCTACATGAGGTACATTAGTAGAGTGAGTCTTGTGCTCACCTAAATCTTATCTCCTTAATACAATAAACACTGAACACAAAAGAAACAGCTCACACCACAATATATATTGATAAATAATGTATCTCATAACTCATTAGTGTCTGAGGGTGACCCTTCATCTAGTTTCTAAGTTTATAAATCTTTACAGAAGGGGACTGACAATATTCTTTTCTTCTCAACAACTTTTGCATTTGGACTGATGACTGTCAGCATAGCAGGGCAACATGGAATGTTTTCCTTAAGTGATACAGCATCAAAAGACAACTAATTTTAGCTAGGATGGTTATAGTGATTGCTTGTCCAGAGTATATGTCTATGCATTAAAAAAAAGATATGATCATCTTACATAAAGTTTGAAGAAGGAAGAACATTCAACAGTGATGTTTACAGTGACAGTAAGTAACTAGTCATAAAAGAAAAAAACAAAACAAAACAAAACCAGAATTCTAGTAGGTGGTCTTTAGAGTGAAACAAATTACTCATTGATATGATTTGTGATTAGTAATTTCAAAAACAGAAGACTTGTTTTAACAATATTAAAAGAACATATAAGTTGTTTTCTATATTTAATTTCTTTCTTCCCAAGGCATGATTGATTCAACAGCAATAAACAATGACAACAACAACAATACTCATTTTACCTGTCCACAAAGAAGTGACTGTAGATAGATGAGATAGATCACCATTATTGATTAAGTAAGGTTTACATGACATAAATGTTAAAAGAAAGGATCAATGGTGATTGATTTTATAAAACATATTGCATAGGAATGATTGCATGAAACACAATATGAATGGAAAATAATGTATATGAACTTTGTGAGCAAAACAATAGAAAATTAAAAAGGAAAAAATATACAAAATTATATATATTATTTAAAAAATATAATTGTTTTATAATTAGTATATTGTGTGCTCTTGTGTATGCTTCCACCCATCCTTACTCCCTCATCTATCATCGTTCAGTCAGAACTGACTCCTGGTTGACTCTCCAGTGAGTACTCTGAGGCTATCAGTGGCTCAGTGGGAATTTGTCCATCTTTATCCCATGGATCCACAGGTGCATTCAAACCAGCAAAGTTACTGTCTTTGAGTTAGTAGAGCAACTCCCGATGGACTAAGCCATAATAGTGTCTACATATTGCAATTGATAGCCACCCTCTATTATATTTCTAAGACAGTAAATCTTAATAAAGGAAGAAAGGCCATCTGACTCTTATGGATAACTGGTGAATTCTCAGCAGAGAATTGCAGCTATTTGATTAATAAGTACAGCTCACATGTATTACACCCCACTGTGGACTACCAGGTATTTAATTGCCTGGTATACCTCAGATTAGTTAGCTCTTGTGGCTTCATGGTTGAGGACTTGTCTTGCCAACCCAAAGGCATTCAAATTTTCCAGCTGCTGCACAAGAAAAAAGATGAACAATATTCTACTGTGTGGTTTAAAATCTCTGAAAACTTGCTGGAGAGTCTACTATGAATTTACTCTAACCTGGTGACATGTAACAACTACATTAGACTAAATTCCCCCCCCCTTCTAGCTGCTTTGTTTTTCTCAGTTTAGATTTTGAAAACTTTACTCCACAGAATTAATTTTTTTAGATGCATACAGTGCCTTCATAATAGAGGAATTGAAAAAAATGTAATATTTTAGTTCATATAACTGTCTAGTGATTTTCTTTATTACTCACTAAAAAGAAAAGTAAGTTTCAATTAGCACTGAAAGTGTAGTTAATATGAATAAAATTACAAAGTAATTACAGAAAATAACTTTTATTCTCCATTCCAAAGTAAAATGGAACATTAAGGATGAATTTTCACAAAAATAACTGAATATTGGAAGGAAACAAAGTATTGACTTCATAGTAATGTAAGATTTATATGATATGTCACATTTTTGTATATGCAATCATATATAAACACATTGTATGCAAAATAGAAATATAAATTGAAAAGCAATAGACGGTCAAATAGATGTACTAGATAGTGTTAACTCATTGCTATTGAGTTGGATGAGACTTATAACTAGCTCCTCCATTGGATTCCTGAGACTGTAAATCACATAGGCAAGGATTACCCATCCTTTTCTCATAGAGTTGATGGTGAATTTCAATTTCTAGAGAGGACTTTGGGCTAGCAGCAAAACTCCTTACAGACTGTGTTGTTGTTGTTGCTGTTATGTGATATCAAGTCACCTGCGAATCATAGCAACGCTATGTAAAATAGCCCTAAAGCCTTCCCTGTCCTGAGCCAGTCTCACGACTCGAATACATTTACACCTATTGCCCTAGATACTATATCAATCCATCTCATTCCGTGTCTTCCTCTCCTGTGCTGTTCCCTTCTCCAAGGACTGGTCCCTTATGGCCACATGTTCAAAGTAGGTGAGAAGGAGCTTCAAAATCCTAGCCTCCAAGTAGAAACTTGCTTTCACTCTCTCCAAGATAGACCTATTTCTTTTCTTATTCCGAAGAGGCTGTGGCACTAGAGACATTATCATCAATGTCAGATGGATCTTAGCAGAAAGCAATGAGTACCAGAGCGATTTATATCTGTGTTTTATTGACTATGCAAAGGTATTTTACTATGTAGGTCACAACAAATTGTGGTTAAACTTGAGGAGAAAGGGAATCCCAGAACACTTGACTGTGCTCATGTGAACCCTACACACTAGCCAATAGTAGAACTATCAGTATATATAAATATAGGGAGCTCTGGTAGCATAGTGGTAAGAACCCACACTGAAATCCCAAATGCTGCAGTTCTAATCCATTAGTTGCTCTGTGGGAGGAGGTTAGACTGTCTCCTCTCAGGTGATTAATTGCCTTAGAAAACCCAATGGAGGGTCAGCTATGGGTCCATTCCAACCCAACAGAACTCAACAAACAACAGAATATTGTCTATTGTCTATTGTATATTGTAGAAAGGGAGCTCTGGTGGCTTAGCAGGAAGGATTTGCATTGTCAATCCAAATGTATGTGGCTGAAATCTACCAGCTGCTTTGTAGGAGATAGCTGAGCAGTTTCCTTTTGTGTAATTAACTACCTCTGGAAACCTGCTGCAGAGTCAGCTATGAGTTGCTCAGTGGTACACAACACCACATTACAGATCATTGATTATACATATTACATGGAAACATCATTATGTAACTGTTGTTTAATTGTTTTCTGCATATATGTTATCTGTAATCAGAAAATCAAAAGGCATAATCTAGTTTGATATTTCTCAAGCTGAAGGAACTGAAGACAACTTGAGACAAATTGAAGTCTCAAGTTGCAATACTTAATGATGCTATGGGCAGATTATTGAATAATCAAGAAAACATCAAAAGAATATGGAAAGTATACACAGAGTTACTGTACCAAAAAGAAACTGACTGACACAAGAGTTTCATAAAACAACATATGATAAACAGGCAATGGTGATGAAGGAGAAAATTCAAGCTGCTCTGAAGAAATTGGAAAATATCAAGGCCCAGGAATTGATGGAATACCAATTGACATATTTCAACAAACCAGTGCAGACCAGGATGTGCTCATCAGGTTGTCCCTAGAACTCTGGAAGACAACTACCTGACCAACTGACTGAAGAGATCTATATTTATTCTCATTAAAAAAATAATCCAACAGAATGGAAGTTATCAAACAATATCACTAATATTACACATAAGCCAAATCCTGCTGAAGATTATCTAAAGCCAACTGGAACAGTACATCCACAGAGAACTGCCAGAAATATAAGCTAAGTTTAGAAGATGCCATAGCATTAGGGAAATCATTGCTAATATTAGATGAATTCTGGCCGAAAGCAAAGAGGACCAAAAGAATGTCTATGTGTGTTTTGTTGACTATGCAAAGGCATTAGACTTTATGGATCAAAACAAATTGTGACTAACATTGAGAATAATGGGAATCCCAGAACTCTTGAGAATTATGACAACAGGATTAGAGGAAGACTCATCAACAACCTGTGTTGATGACATATCTTTTTTTCTGAAACTGAGGAGGACCCGAAGAATTTGTTGCAGAGGTCAAGGACAATAGTACAAAATATGGATTGAAGCACAACATCAAGAAAATAAATATTCTCACCACTAGACCAATTGGCAGCCCAATGATATATGGAGAAGAGATTGATTTTTAATAACTTCAACTTGCTCTATTCCACAATCAAAAATCTGGGCACCAGGAACCAAGAAATCAAAAGAAGAATTTCTTTAGGAAAGTCTGCTGTCTGGGACCTGTCCTGAGTGCTGAAGAGCCACAGTGCCAGTCTAGAGACTATAGTGCACCTGAGCCAGGTAATGCTCTTTGCGATTGCTTGTTATGCATCAAAGAGCTATACAGTAAATAAGGCTGAAAGAAGAAAAATTGATGTCTTAGAGTTGTGAGTCTGGAGATGGGTATTGAACATACCATGAAGTACTAAAAGTACAAACAGGTCTGTCTTGGTGTGGGTAAAATCATGTTACTCCCTTGGAGGCAAGGATTTTGAAGCTCCAGCTCACACACTTTGGGTAAATTGCCAGGAGGGACCAGTCCTTGTAGAAGGACAACAGGAATAGAAGGGTGGAGAGTACAGTGCAGGAGAGGAAGACCCTGAATTAGAAGGTCGGACATAGTTATGGGTATAAGTGTGTTAATGACAGTGAAATTAGCTCAGGATAGCAGAGTTCAGAGCTATTGTGCATGGGGTTGCTATGAGTCATAGCTGATGACACATAACAACAAAAACATGCTATACATAATTAAGTAATGTACGTATATATACATGCATATACATATATGCACACATATAAAATACCAAAACTGTACCATATAATATTTTCTTACTAGTTAAAGTATTCTTTTGGAGACATGTTTTTAACTGAACAATCATGTCAATGAGTAAGAACTAATAATATTTTTGTCTTCACTCATATTCTCATATTCGATATTTCTAGATAGCAGGTCAATATTTTTATAATTGTCAGTTATAGTACTTTTTAATCCCAGCTCTTATCCTTGACAATTTGATCATCATGCAAAATAACCAAAACCAATGAGATGGTGGCCAATAGAAATATCTGAATTACAGAAAATGAAATTAAAGTGGAGTTTAAATTGAAACTGTTTAAAATTAGTCATCTTGCAAAGGCTTAAAGAAATGGATGTTTATGGAGTGAGAGAATCTTAATGTGTTACTAGAGAGAGAATCTCTCTGTGCTTGCCGTCAAATCAGAGGGGATTCATAGCAGATCTTCCATGGGCCTTTCCAAGACTGTAACTCACACAGTAGGAGAATGCCCATTTTTTTTTCTCCCAAGGAGCTGCTTATGGTTTCAGTTCTCTAGAGAAGCCTTTGGATTTGTTGTGCCACTCCCTATGGACCATGTCACCAAAGCTTCTTAAAAAGAATATAGATATCTTTTTACTAAAGAAAAAAATACTGCTTCTAGCTCTGGTGGCCTACGCAAGAGGCTGCACTGCAATTCTGAATGCATGCAATTCAAGGCCACCAGGTTCACCGCAGGAGAAGGATGGACAATCTACTGCCTTTTAAAACCTGCTGGAGGGTTGGGTATGGGTCAGTTCTGACTCGACAGTACACAATAACAGCACATAGAAACATCATGTTTGAAAAGGTGGAGGATCAGTGAAGGAGACTAAAATCCTCCACAAAATGGAAGCAATCCAAGTGTCTATCAAAAATGAATGGATAGAAAAACTATGGTATATTCACACAATGGAATACTACGCAGCACTGAAAACAATGAACTTGTAAAACATTACATAATAGGGGACCCAAGAGCACATCATGCTGAGTGAAATATCTCAGTCACAAAAGGACAAATACTGCATAGCACCACCTTTATAAAGCAGCTCTGACATGAGGTTTGGGAGGAAAATAGGATAAGAATGGATAGGTAAGTGAAAGAACTGTCTAAAATTAATATATGATTAGGAATTATACATACAACAGCCTAGAATAAGAGATATATCATTGCAAAGAGGACTAGGGGATGGGGAGAAGTAGGTAGTTGTGCAACAACAGTGAATGAATATTTTTTTTAACAAAGTGAACTAAGGAGGGGGAAGGGAGGGCAAGGAGTAAAATGTGCAACAATGAATATATGAAAATATAACTTCTCTGTGTTTGTTATAGCTATCATAAAAATAAAATTTTATTTAAAATAAAAATGGATTAATAGAGTATCTTTATCAATGGATTCAAATATGTAAAAAATGAAGATGGCACAGTTCAGGACAGAGTTTGGATCTGTTGTTCATTGGGTTGCTATGCGCTGCACTTGAATCAACAGCACCTGACAACAACAACAATAAAGAAAGCTATTTTCTGGAAAACAACTAATAGTTATAAAATTGTTTTTAAGCACCATTTATTGTTCTGCTTTTGTTTATCCTGTGCTCTTGTGTTGTTAGCTGCTTCCCATGTTTAAGATTTGTAAAATAGCTTAAATGCATGGATATAGTTTACGATAAAGCATTATAAAAGAAGAAAAATACTGCAAACTAGAGTCACAGGATATCTGGGAGTGGAATCTGTAGCATCTTGCTTTACTAAACAAAAAGTCTGGCAATTTGCATCCAACATAGGCTTGTGATACAAAGCTGAGCAGGCTACTTCTGTTAAGCTTTACAGTCTGGGAACCTCAGTGTAAAGTCAGTATAGGTCACGCTCTACTCAAAAACATAGGGTATTTTTAGCATTTGGCAAGTCATAGGAAGAAGTCTTGATGATGCAGCCATTAAGCACTAGCTTGTTAACAATAAGGTCAGTAATTGTAAGCTACTAACCATTCCACCAGACAGAGATGTAACTGGTGAAGACTACAGCCTTGAAACCTCTATGTTGTTGTTGTTGTTGTTGTTGTTGTTAAGTGCCTTCGAGTCATAGGTGACTCATAGCAACCCTATGAGTGAAAGTCTTCGACAGTTGCATGAGTTTCATCCTTTCTCCATGTTCGTAGGGTTTTCTGAGGCAAGCTATTTACGGAAGTGGATTCACCAAACACTGTCCACCATGGGTAACCATTATTGCATTTAAAATGTCAGTGTCACAGTGTTCAGCTTCACAGCAACCACAAGTTGCCTCTGTATGGAAAGTGGACACACGAGGACTATACGATCTAGAAGACCGTTCCACCAAAAACAGTTTAAGACCGGTCTTAGGCCCGTGGATTAGAGTCACCCACCTGTGACTTGGTAGCATTGCTTTTGGTCCACTAGGCCAACTGGTCTGGAACCTCTATGAGTTAGTTCTATTTTGACTCTCATGGACTTACACAATTTTCATCAACTTCAAATTGACCTGCTCTGAGTCAGAGTCTACTATAGCAGTGGGTTTTTATGTGTCCTTGCTTACTTTCTTCTATGCTTTACCCTGGGCTTGGAGTCACAGGTTAGCTAAGAAATTACATGCCTCATCTAATTTATCTCTAAGAATCTCTCCAGCACTCAAATGATGATGATTAATTTACTGAAAATAATTAAGAAAACTTATATCTTAATATAAGGTGAATAATTAAAATGATAGTTTTAAAGTTGTGACATCATATTTTCCATCTAGGAGACGTTTTTACATTTTTCTCTCCTTCTTTTGGTTTTTTTAAAACATGATGCTAATTCCTCATTTGCTACATAATAGCTTTTATTACACTCACCAAACTCGATTGATTAGTAAGGAGATACAGTCTTCACATTACACAAAGTGTAAAAGTGGATTATTTTAAGGGAGACTCACAGATGGTCAACAGAATTGTCTGAACATTTTACTGTGGTAAAAGAAATTATTTTTCTCCATATGTGGATGTGATTGAAAAAAGTGTGTGTTAAATGAACATTATAGAAATAAGACAATCTATTTTTAGAAATATGTTCTACTTTTTAAAAATTCTGCAAGGAAAAAGCCAACATCTGTTGCTTATCGGGAGTAATTAATTATAGAGGTTTAAACTAGACATTTGGTTTTCAATACTTACCATAGAAAAAGTACAAGGATTTGTCTATTTTATATAACGTTATGTTTTCAATAATGGGATATTTTTAGACAGATGTCCTCCCTTGACTCTTTTGTAATCAAAGTACTAGAACCAATTTTTTCCCCCTCTTACTAGTGAAACTTACACAATTAAGATGGTATTATTTACTCAATATATGCTAAAATTTGACAAATAAGATTCAAATGGATTTTTCCCATCTGATGAGAGAAATCCCCATAATAATCAAAACAAAGAGCAACATAATAGGGTTTCTTCAGCAAAGCTCAAGTCAATTCAAGATAATCACACCAATATGTTACAAATTGAATGCACTTCCTGCTTCAGTGAGAAAAACCACAAAATACATAAAGGCCTTAGCACTGATGACATTTTGGGTTAAAGTTTTTTCTTTTGTAGACCATGTGTGTTCTTTCTTTTGACAGACTGCAGACCCCATGAAGGCTATTAAGTCTTTAGCAATGCCTTCCTTAGGGTTAAGTGGTATAATTATAAGAGGTTGCTCAAATGAGTTGATAGTTAATATACTTGTTTAATTGTTTATCTCTTGTTTCTCATCCACTTTTAGTAGAGTAAAAAATCAGTATGAGTGTACAGTCATCTACATATAATTAATGGCTGACTAGGTTTTGGGGGTTGGGGAGCTCTAATAGGTTAGTGGTGAAAAACTGCACTGCACTCCCAAAGACATGCAGTTCAAATCCACCAATTTCCCTGCAGGAGAAGCATGGGCAATCTTTCCCTGATTAATTGATGGAATACCAATCAATATATTTAAATAAATAGATTCAGCCCTGGATGTGATCACAAAGGTGTACCAAGAAATCTGGAGGACAACTGCCTGGCCAATTGACTGGATGAGATCCATATTTATTCCCATTAAAAAAAAAAAAGTGATCCAACAGAGTGTGGAAATTATTAAACAATAGCACTAATATTACACATAAGCAAAATCCTGCTGAAAATTATCTAAAAACAACTGGAACAGTATATCAACAGACAACTGCCAGAAATACGAGCTGAGAAGAGACAGACCATGGCACTAGCGACAACATTGTCAATGCAGGTGGATTCTGGCTGAAAGCAGAGTGCCAGAAGAATGTATCTGTGTTTTGTTAACTGTGCAAAGGCATTTGACTGTGTGGATCACAACAAATTCTGGCTAACATTGAGAATAATGGGAATCTCAGAACACTTGATTGTTCTCAAATGAAATAATTGTCAGAACAGAGCAAAGAAACACTGCATGGTTAAAATCCAGGGAAGATTTACGCCAGGGATGCATCCTATCTCCATACCTACTTATTCAATGTATATGTATAACAGATCATCTAAGAGGCTGGAGAAAGACTCATCAACCAGCTATGTTGTAGAGATGATACAACCTTGTTTGTTGAAACTTGTTTGTTGAGGAGAACCTGAAACATTTGTTGCAGAAGGAGGTCAAGGAATCAGTCTTCAATACTGATTGAAGCTCAACATCAAGAAAAATTCTCACCACTGTACCCATTGGCCACATCATGATAGATGGAGAAGAGATTGAGATTGCTCACAATTTCTGCTTGCCAGAATCCACAATCAAAACTCTTGGCACCAGCGGTCAGGAAATCAAAAGATGAAATGAATCAGGAAAGTTTACCCTCTGAAAGCTTGCCAGAGTGTTAAAGAACAACAATTTCAATCTAGAGACTAAGTCGTGTCGGATCCAGTGTATGATCTTTGCAATAACTTGCTATGAGTCGGAGAGCTAGACAATGTCTAAGAATGACAGAAGAAAAAGTGATGCCTTTGATTTGTGATTTGAGAGAAAAATATTCGAAGTATAACAGACTGCTAAGAGAAAAAAGCAGGTCTCCTGGAGAGAGTGAAACTACGTTGCTCCTTTGAGGCAAGGATTTTGAAACTCTGTCTCCCATACTTTGGACATTGGCAGGAGAAACCAGTTCTTGGAGAAAGACATCATGATTCGAAGATTGAAGGATCAGCGCAGAGATGAATTAACACAGTGACTGTGGTCACGGGGATAGGTATGTCAGAAACAGTGAATTTGGCTTAAAATAGGGAGGGACTTAGAACAAATGTTTATAGGGTCACTATGAGTTGTAGTTGAATCGATGGCACTAAATAGCAGCAAGATTGTCTCAAAAAAGTAATTAATCCAAGCAGTTGCCATAGAATCTCTTACAGCTCATGAACAACCAATGTGTTGTAGAGTAGGCTGGACTCTACAGGGTTTTCAAGGCTGTGGCATTTCCAAAGCAGACTCATCTTTCATCCAGGGCATCTCTGGGTGAGTTCAAATTATCAACCTCGTGATAAGAAGTAGAATAACATATGATTAAATCCATTTGCTTCATCTATCTGATTGGTTTCCTTAATGTGGATGGCCATCAATCACTCACTAGAAGATCTACAGAGCAAAAAAAGAGCTTACCTAGGATATGTGGTAGCTACAGGGTATAGATTCAGACTTCTATGAATGGAGAACTTTCATAATGTGACCCATAGATTTGGAATGCAGGCCTTCAACAGTCTCCACTTTATCCCCTGATCTTCATCAGGAGTCTCTAATTTGTCACCAGACTTAAAGATCTTGCTATTTGTCTCACAACCAGATTAACTAATTTCTTGAACTAAATAAAACTCTTTCATCTCTTTTCATACTGCCATCCATTCCTATTCTTGGTGACCTTATATCAGATTTCTGAGGCTGTAAATCTCAATGAGGAACCTCTGGTGGTGTAGTGTTTAGGGAGTTATGTTGCTAAGCTAAAGGTGGCTCCTCTCTGGAAGTTCAGATAGACCAAAAAGATAGGCAATCTCCTGCTTTGTAGTTGCCTCTGAAAACCAGTTGGATGGTCAGCAATTAATAATTCTGATTTGATAATAGATTTGAATTCCTACTTTTTGTTTTGTTTTGAAATTTCAGTGGAAGGAGGCTGAGGTGCTTGCTCCCTCTCCCTCTCCCTCTCCCTCTCCTTCTCCCTCTCCCTCTCCCTTTCCCTCACTCTCCTCCTATCTCTCCCTATCTTTGTGTGTGTATATGAATCACCGGTTCTGTTTCTTTAAAGAAATCCAATGTATCAAGTACATTTCTGAATAAATTAAAGTAATAGCTGTAGAGTATATGTGGATATAGACTTCCCTTTAAAACAATATTTGAAATGATGATGGATATCACTAATGTTAACTTCTTTTTTAAAATTTTTGACAGTCATTACTAAAAATTGTTAGATTTTTCTCATTCCGACTTTTAAAATTTAATCACATTTCTGAGCTTCTATTTGGAGCACAGATCTGTGCTAAATTTCAAAGGAATGGTAAAGATAAATCAAGAGGGATAATCATGTTATAAATGCTTCTACACGAAGGTAATATGCTGTAGCATCAGTAGCCAGCATATAGTAGGAGTTCAATAAAAATTCCATTGAATGAATTAATTCTGTCAAGATGCAAACGATCCGTTTTAACGGTAATAAAATGAAGAATTTTCTCCTAGGATGCAAGCTCAAATTTAAGAATACGTTAAACACTTTAAGTGCCTATAATGATGATTATTTAAATAGAGTATTTAAATGAGATTATTTTAATTTATTGATAAAATTCAATACTTAAAATCAGTAAAAATGGTTCAGTAATAAAGAAGTAGGTGAAATTTAGAGATTAATGTAAAATATCATTAATCGAGATGTCTTAAAAATAAGTTTCTGATTAGAATTTGAAAATGAGAGGATTTAGGGATGATTTTACAGATGCATGCAAATTTCAGGCCTGTAAAGAAATGCATATTTTCCATAATAGAGAAATTGGACTATTACCTTTGTTGTTTGTATAAATTTTCTTTTTAATGAGGGAGAATATGATAATGACTGATATCCATTAAGAATGTTATAACAAAAAGGGCAAAAAATTCTTAACACTTTGAAAAAGCTACCTCTGTCATTTGCTTAGTGGTTTTTCAGAAATTAATTTATATTGAAAAATTTGAGCATATTTTTACCACTAATAAGAGAAAGCATGTATCACAGGAGACTAGCTCAGTATCAGTAAAAGGTTACAAAAAGATGGGAGTAAGTAGCAAACTGAGAAATATCATTCATTTCTTACTTGATTATCTTTTGGACTTCATTTACAAATTATCTGAAAAATGTAAGTACCTGAGACTGAAATTTTGAAAATGAATACCTAGTGGTAATTGGAAACCAAACAGGGACACTTAATATTCTTCCTTTTTTTCCCCCTCCTTTCAATATCCCTCCTTTACAAGTGTTCTGGCATACTAAAGCCACAGTCATAACAAGTCGTCTTGTGATTCTGCATCCTTCACATGTTTCCTGAGGGTATTTCTGGTTCTGATTTCCAGCAGAATATTTCACTTCTTTTTTCACCATCTGTAATCTAGGCCTTGCACTTCTTTCAATAGGATGATTGGGATAACATAAGTCTTCCATTTTATACACATAAATTTCCTATAACTATTTCAAATTCTAGCTAGAATCATACTGCCTGTAATTTCTCAAATATTATTTTTCTCTCATAAAACACTTTTTGTTATATGACCTCTATACACAAGAGTATGCATATGGCTCCATGGATATCACTGCTGATGTTAGATGGATTTTGACTGAAAGCATAGAATGCTAGAAGAATGTTTATTTGTGCTTTATTGACTAACCAAAGGCATTTGTGTGGATCATAACAAATTATGACAAATATTGAGAAGAATAGGGATCCTAGGACACTTACTTGTGCTCATGATCAAGAGTCTATAGTGTGAACAGAACAAGGGAATGCTACATTGTTTAAAATTAGGAAAGATAGGTGTCAAGGTTATATCCTTTCTCCATACCTATTTAATCTGTATACTGAAAAAATTGTTCCAGAATCTGGAATCTATGAAGAAGAATGTGTGATCAAGATTGGAGGAAAACTCATCAATAACCTGTGTTAATGCAGATTACACACATCCTTGCTTGCTGAAAGTGAGGAGGACTTAAAGTGCCTGCTGCAGATTAAACACTGCAGCCTTCGATATGGATTGCATCTCAATGGCAAGAAAACCAAAAATTTCACCACTGGGCAACATTGTGGTAAATGGAGAAATTATTTAAATGGTCAACATTTTCATCTTATTTGGATCAACCGTCTATACATTTGTTAGCAGTAGTTAGGAAATCAAGATACATAATGCACTAGGAAAGTCTGTAGGCAGAGACTTCTCCAAATTATTGAGGAGCAATGTCAGTTTGATACAGGTCATTGTCTTTTCAGTCACTTGCTATTCATCTAAGAGCTGGACAACCAATAAGGATGACAGATGAAGAACTGATGGCTTTGAAGCATGGTGTTAAAGAAGAGTGTTGAATACCCACTCCTTGGACTGCCAAGAGACAAACAGATAAGTCTTGTAGGAGGTGCAACCACAGTACACTTTGGAGGCAAAGATGATAGAGCTTCATCTCACATACTTGGGCATGTTGCTAGGAGGAGCTATTCCTTGGAGAGGGACATCATGCTTAGTAAGGTGAAGGGAAGATGAAGGAGAGGAGGATATTCAGCCAGATGGATTGACATAGTGACAGCAGCAATGGGCTCAAGTGTGTCAGATTGTAAGGATGAAACAGGATAGGATCTGTTTCAGATCTGATGTTCATAAGGCCACGAAGATAACACCTAATAATAACAACAACATACACAAAAATACAATAATTGAACTGTACAACTTTACATATTAAAATGAACACACATTTGTAAATTCCCCCATCTCAATTAAAATCAGCAATAATAGAAAGTGTGCATTTCAATTAACACTCTATGTGAGTTCCAGCTGTTGTGTATTTTTTCTAACATTTGGTATGATCAGTTTTTAGTGCTTCATGTGTTCATTGCTATGTAATTATAATTTTAATTTGTATTCTATTGCTAACAAATGAAACTGAAGACATTTGCTCATTTTTTAAATGTGTGACCACCTTTATTCTTTATGTGTGTTGTTGTTAAGTGCCGTCAAGTTGTAGGCAACTCATAGTGACCCCATGAAAGAAAGTCCTCGGCACTTGTGTGTGTGACTTTCATCCTTTCTCCAGGCTCATAAGTTTTCTGGAGTCAAGCCATTTATGGAAGTGGATGCTACTCCTGCTTCTAAGCGTGTTTCAACTGGGGAGCACCACCAAACACTGTCCAGCAAAGGTAACCGTTATCGCATTTGACACGACAGTGTCACAGCATTCAGTTTCACAGCAACCACAAGTTCTGTACAGATAGCCAATAATTTCTATTCTGTGTTTTGTATTTTCATTCTCTTAATGATATTTTTTATCAAAGAAGCTTTATGTTTAGTCATGGTTTTTTGCGTCCTGCTTAGGAAACTGATGTCTATTCAGAAGTCATAAGCTGTCCAAGTCATTTTCTACATTATTAACTGTGTCATTCAAATAAAAAGTTTTATTTTTTCTTTTCCAATCTCTCTAATTTCTCTGGTTTTTCCACCATTCTCCATACCATTAAATGTTGTTGTTATGTCAAGGTACTTCAGACTCATAACAACTCTAGGTATCAACAGCACAAGCTGTTCCTCAATTCTGTGCTATTTTTACATTTTTCCACTGTACTTAGCCCCATTGTTGCAATCACTCATTCCCAAAAGGGTCTTCTTCACTTTTTCTAGTCTTACAATTTTTCCAAGCATGAAATTCTTCTCTAGGGACTGGATCCTCCTGATAACAAGTCCAAAGTACTTAAGATTAAGTCTCACCACCTTATCCAAGATTAATTACCTATTCTTCAGGCAGTACATGGCATATTCAAACTTTTTCACCAAAGTAATAATCGATCCTAAAGGTATCAAGATATTGTTGTTGTTATGTGCCATCAAGTCGCTTGCTACTCCTAGCAACCCTATGTGCCTATAACCTGCTCTGTCCTGTGCTAAGCTCACTGTCTCCGACACACCTACCCCGACTACCCCAGTCACTGAATCAACCCACCTCATAGAAGGTCTTCCCCTTCTGTGCTGTCCCCCCACCCTCCCAAGCATGATGTCCCTCTGCAAGGACTGGTCCCTCCTTGCAACATGTCTAAAGTATGTCAAATGAAGCCTCAGAATCCTTGCCTCCAAGGAGCAACCCAGCTTCGCTCTCTCCAGGAGAAATCTGTTTGTTTTCTTAGCAGTCCATGGTACATTCGATACTCTTCTCCAGCACCACAGCTTAAAGGCATCAATTCTCCTTCTATCCTCCTGCTCATTGTCCAACTCTCTGATGCAGAACAACTGATTACAAAGACCATGGCCTGTATCAGACACACCCTAGTCTCCAGAGTGACACCATTGTTCTTTACTACTTTGGAGAGGTCCCTAACAGCAGACTCTCCCATCACAATACATCTTTTAATTTCCTGGCTGCTGATGCCAAGAGTGTTGATCATGGAGCCAAGCTGTGAACAATCTCAATCTCTTCATCATCCATCCTGATGCTGTCAATTGGCCCAGTGATGAGAATTTTTGTCTTCTTGATATTGAGCCTCAATCCATATTGAAGGCTGCAATCCTTGACCCTCTGCAGCAAGCACTATAGGTCCTCTTCAGTTTCAGGAAGCAGAGTTGTGTCAAGATATGGAAGGCATATTCACAGAGGAAGATACTTGAATGGTAATTGAATATACATACCATGGACTGCTAAGAAAACAAACAGGTTTGTCCTGGAGAGGGTGAAGCCAGGCTGTTCCTTGGAGGCAAGGATTCTGAAGCTTCATCTGATATACTTTGGACATGTTACAAGGAGGGACCAATCCTTGGAGAGGAACACCATGCTTGGGTTGGTGGAGGAACAGTGCAGGAGAGGAAGACCCTCCATGAGATGGATTGATTCAGTGACTGGGGTAATGGGGGGTTGACACAGGATAGGGTAGAGTTTAGGGCTGTTGAACAACTCGACAGCACATAACAACAAGAGAGCTGTAAATCAAAACCACTATGAGGTGGTATTACCAAATGTTTGTTCCCAGTCTGTAGGCTTTCTTTTCACCTTGTTGGGAAAAGATTTTGATGCACACATAGATTTAATCTTTAGAAGGTCCCATGCATCAATTTTATCCTCTGCAGATTGTGCATTTCTGGTTGTATTTGGGAGTCTCTTTATACCTTGGACTAGCACTTCTAAGCTTAATTGCAGTTTGTCTCTTATGAGCATTATGGTTTGGGGCTTTATTTCCAGGCCTCTGATCCACCTTGAGT
The DNA here is from genome assembly GCF_000299155.1 of Elephantulus edwardii. Classification (NCBI taxonomy): domain Eukaryota; kingdom Metazoa; phylum Chordata; class Mammalia; order Macroscelidea; family Macroscelididae; genus Elephantulus; species Elephantulus edwardii. Next base: position 27,429,337 of record NW_006399763.1, on the reverse strand, counting down.
TGATTTTTTGTGTATGGTGTGAGATGTGGATCCTGTTTCAGCTCATCTCAGACAAGAGTCTTAGAATACTCCTGGGCCTCCACAAGAAAAAGACGATAATCCAATTACAAAATGTGCAAAAGATACGGAAAGAATGTTTACAGAGGAAGATATTTGAACGGCAGACACATGAAAAAATGCTCCAAATAACTGGAAATAAGAGAGATACAAATCAAAACCAAAATGAGGTGCCATCTCACTCCAGTAACAGTGGCAAAATTTAACAAGACAGTAGATAAATGTTAGAGAAGATGTGGCAAGAAAGGAACACATAGGAGAAATAATTTGGTAAAATTTTATCTAACTTGGGAGGGTCTGGAGAGCATTATAGTGAATGAACTAACTCAGTCCCACAAAGACAAATACTGTATAAAACCAGTATTGTAGAATATGTATAAGGATCGAAGGGCGGTGTGAAGGAGGGTGGAAGCAGAGGGATGAGGTTCTGTTGGTAGAAGGGAGATTAATCATGGGGTTGTACAATTTGATGGGTAGAGTGGTGAGGAAATTGGAAAAATATGTTTTCAAATTTTATAAATAAACTAGTATTTTTAAAAAGAGTAAATCATAATATAAAGTTTTAAAACATACACAACTATATCTTAAAGGTTTGTGATTCTCTTCAGCTAAAGATATTAGTTTTTCAACAGGTCTCGACTTCAAACATGTGGTTTTGAAATTTGACAACTTCTCTTCCTGTTTTCAGTGGGATACTTCCTTTGTCACAAATTATTCTATAAAAACCACAGAAGATATTTGCACCATTTCCTTAAAAAGAAGAATTAACGATATTACTACCATCACAATAAAAATAATCCAAACCTCTCCTCTTAAAAATTCCTATTTCATTCTGTCAACATTTATGATTTGCTCTCCAGACTTTATCCCTTTCTGACAACTCCTCTGTATACTCTTATTAAATGCATTTGCTCCCTCAGGAATCTCTCATCTTCCTCAGCTGAATTCTTTAGTATCTTCACACCTTTGGTTTGAGGGCATCTTCAAACAATAAATGTGGACCAGATACCTCCTTTGGACATTACCTTCAAGTTTGTTTCCAAGTCAGAAATTGTATTTCTCTCTTAACCCTCTAAACCAATCTGTATTCATTTATCTGTATTCTACTTGCCTATTTCTACCTTTCTACCTATCATGATTCTGTATTTTTCTTCCCCATTGCTAGTACTCAGCTTTAGATGATCAACAGGTATTAGCTGCATTGCTATTGTAATTGCTCTTGCTATCTTCTTTCACTTTGAACCAAATTAGAATCCATTCCTCAAGCTGTTACATGCCACTGAGTCAACTAAGACTCATAGGGACCCTAAGAACAGCAGATCTGAACCTTCCCTATTCTCATATCTTGGATATGTTGAACCTATTGTTGCTGTCAGCTATGTCAACCCATATTGTTGGGATTCTTCCTCTCTTTGACTATCCACCTTTTCCAGCACAATATCTTTTGTCAAAGACTAGTTCCTGCTGAAAAGATGACCAAAGTACTTGAAGCAGATTTTCACCATCTGGAGCAATTTGTTTGAATTTCCTCCAATATGCTCTTGTTTATTATCTTGGAAGTCCATGAAATATTTTAGGAGTCCAAGTAATATTTTCAAAATCCACAATTGAAAGATGATTCTTCTCCCATCACCCCTATTCATTGGCAATTTTCAGATGCATATTTGTTGTTGTTTTGTACCTTCAAGTTGGAACTAACCCATAGCTGATCCTCCAGCAAGTTTTCAGAGCCACTATGCTGCCTGTGAGATTACTCAACTTTCTCCTGTAGGGGAGGTGATAAAGTTAAACTTTGAACCTTGGCATTAACAATGCAGTTTCTTACCACAAAGCCATATAGCTCTGGTGGCCAAGTGGTAAGAAGCTGTTCTACAATATCAAAAGCACATGGTTCAAATCTACCAGCTGCCCATGGAAGAAGGATGAGCAATCTCCTCCGGTGCAGTCAATTGCCTCTGAAAGCCCATCAGACGGTCAGCTATGGGTTGGCTCCAACTCGATGGTACACATCAACAACAAAAAGCCAAATAGTTAAGAAGTCAAATATCAAATTGATTGTTACTAAGTTGAGTCCAATTCATAGTGATCCAATGGAAACAGAAATAAAAATTTCAAGCCCCCAGAAAAAGATGGTATACCAATTGACATATTCCAACTAACAGACGCTGCCCTGGACGTGCTCACCTAGTTGTGCCAAGAAATCTGGAGAACAACCACTTGACCAACTGA
>NW_006399763.1:27415022-27425751 GCF_000299155.1 Elephantulus edwardii | reverse complement strand
CTATGAGTCTCAAGCGACTCAACGGCACATAACAACAACATTACTATAACCATTTGGAAGCAGAGGCAGATCTTCTGGCCAAGGCACCTCAGGGTGGGTTATAACTGTCAACTTTCTCACTGGTAGTTGTTTGACTATTTAGGTCACCAAGAGACTTCTAAGTTGGCCCTAGTTGTTGTTATGTGCTGTTGAGTTTGTGTTGACTTACAGCTAACCATTATTGGGTTTTCACTATAAATTCCATGAGAGGAGATGACTCATCTTTCTCCTGCAGAGGAGCTGGCACATTTGAACCTCCTGAGTATGAGTTGGTAATGCAACTCTTTACTCACTAGGTCACAGCAGTAATCCTTAGTATATCCATCCATATGTATACATTTGGCTATTTTACACTTTCACAATAGTGCCCCATAACTTTCAGAACAATGTGAAAATGCAATTGCTTAACATAAAATTTCATTCTTGCCAATTCTTGTTTTCATGCTACTTTTTTGCTTGTAAGCTCAAAAAAGAAAGCCTCACCTCCTTCTCTACATACTTCATTAAATGATGGTTTGTCATAGTCAATATTGTATAAATTAATAAATTTTATGTTTATCCATTTGGACTTGGAAGTCTCTCTTTAGGAAGCTTGTTGTTAAGTGTCATTGAGTCAAATACAACCCATAGCAACCCTGTGAACAACAGACCTGAATTTTGTATTATCCCATGCCATCCTCATTATCTCTGACATACTTGAGCCCATTGCTACAGTTACTGTGTCAATCCATCTTGTTGGGAATCTTCTACTCTTTCACTGACCATCTTTCTAAGCATGATGTCCATTTCCAAGGAAATGCCTCTTTTAGCAACATGTCTAAAGTATGAAAAGGCGATGGCCTGAATCATATCTTAGTCTTTAAACTGGTATCATCGCTCTTCAGTATTTTGGAGAGGTCCCTGACAATATTTGTGACAAAAAATATGTCTGTCTCCTGATTTCCTCACTATTGGTACCAAAGACTGTGGATTTAAGTACGATGCAATCATTGAGAGTTCCAATCCTTTCTCCATTTATCATGATGCTGTGTAGAATATTAAATTAGAACAATAACTGCACATTATTAAAACACTTCCTCCAAGGAGACGGTGCAACCTATTTTCTCCTTGAAGGCAAGGATAGTAAAACTCTGTGTCTATTATTTTAGACCTGTTATCAAGAGGACTAGTATTTGAAAAAAACACAACATTTTGGGGAAACTAGAGGATCTAAGAATGAGAAAAAGACCTTCAATAAAACAAATTGAAACAATTACTACAACAATGGGTTTGGGCACGTTGCAGATTGTAATGATGGCACTAGATAAGACAAAGTTCAGACGTATTGTTCCTAGGGTCACTATGAGTCTAGTCTATTGAATGGTACATAACAATAACAACAACTACAATCTGGTGTTCTAGTGTCAAGAAATTGTGCCATAATCCCAAAGGCACACAGTTGAAATCCACCAGCTATTCCAAGGGAGAACGATTTGGCAATCTTCCTGTGTGATTAACTACCTCTGAAAAACTGCCAGGGGGTCATTTACAAGTCAGTTCTGACTCTATGATACACAAAAACAACAATACCAGATGTTCTGGTAGCCTGGTGGTAAGAAGCCACACTACAATCCTAAAGGCACACAGTTCAAATTCACCAGCTGCTCCATGAGAGAAGGATTTAGCAATCTTCTGTGTGATTCCAAGTCCACAGTATTCAACAAAAAAACAGTACCATAAGCAACTGTTTATGTTCCTTTCTCTCAAAGAAAACAACCTTTAGAAAAGTGTTTATCTGTTATCTGCCATTGTAGTATACTAAAATATCATAACTGTTGTTGTTGTTGATTGCTGTCGAGTCGAGCACGGTTCATAATCACGCTATGAACAAAGGGCAGGAAGCTTGTCCTTGTTGTTGTTATGTGTTGTCGAGTCGCTTGTGACTCATACTGACCCTATGAACAACAGCCCTAAACTCTGCTCTGTCCTGTGCAAAACGCACTGTCACCAATATACCCATCCCAATTACCCCAATCACTGAATCAATCTACCTCATAGAGGGCCTTCCCCTCCTGCAGTGTCCCTGCATCCTACCAAGCATAATGTCCCTCTCCGAGGACCTGTCCCATCTTACAACATGTCCAAAGTCCAATGTCCTCATAGAGGCTAGCAACCTGGATAATCTGTTCTGCATACAGGTTGTAAAGGTATGGAGATAAGATGCATCCCTGGCATACACCCTTCCCAATTTTGAACCATGCAGTGTTTCCTTGCTCTGTTCTGATGACTTGGTCCAAGTATAGGTTTCACATTAGCACAATCAAGTGTTTTGGGATTCCCATTCTTCTCAGAGTCAGCCACAGTTTGTAATGATCCACACAATCAAATGCCTTTGCACAGTCAATGAAACACAGATGCATTCCTCTGGTATTCCCCGCTCTCAGCTAAGATCCATCTAACATTAGCTACAATATCCCTAGTACCATGACACCTTCTAAGCCCAGCCTGGACTTCTGGTAGTTCTCTGCTGATGTGCTGTTCCAGTTGTTTTTGGATAATCTTCAGTAGAATCTTGCTTGCATGTGAAATCAATGAGATTGTTCTGTAGTTTCCACATTCTGTTGGGTCACCTTTCTTTGGGATGGGAGCAAATATAGATCTCTCCCAGTCCGTTGGTCAAGTGGTTGCTCTCCAGATTTCTTGGCACAACTAGGTGAGCACGTCCAGGGCAGCATCTGTTAGCTGAAATATGTCAATTGGTATACTATCTATTCCTGGGGCCTTATTTTTTGCTATCTCCTTCAAAGCAGCCTGAACTTTTAAGAGACATAAACACAGGTTATATACATGGATTTCACCTGATGGTATGTATAGGAATCAGATCGATTACACCTGCAGAAAGAACCACTGGAGAAGCTCAATATCAGCTGTGAAAACTAGACCAGGAGCTGATTGTGGAATAGACCACCAACTGCTCAGATTCAAGTTCAAGCTGAAGCTGAAGAAAATTAAACCGAATTCATGGGAACAAAAATATGACTTTGAGTCTATCCCACCTGAATTTCAGAACTATCTCAGGAACAGGTTTGAGACCCTGAAGATTAATGAGCAAAGAAGACCAGATGAACTGTGGGAGGATATCAAGGGTATCATCCAGGAAGTGGGCAAACAGTCTTTGCCAAGACAGAAGAGGAAGAAGAAAAGACTAAAATGGATGTCAGAAGAGACTCTGAATACTGCCCTGGAGCGCAGAGAAGCCAAAGCACAAGGGAGAATTCAACATACTAAAGAGCTGAATAGAAGATTTCAAAAGACAGTGTGGGATGACAAAGTGAAATATTTCAATGAAATGTGCAAGGAGCTGGAGTCAGAAAATCAAAAGGGCCGAACTCGTTAAGCATTTCTTAAGCTCAAGGAACTGAAGAACATATTCAAACCTCGAGTTGCTATAATCAAAGATGCGTTAGGCAGAATATTAAATGATCCAGGAAGTATTAAAAGAAGATAGAAAGAATATAGTGCATTACTGTATCAAAACGAATTGGCAGACACAGAAGAATTTATGAAACAACATATGAGCAAAAGCCTATGGTGATGAAGGAAGCAGTTCAGGCCTTTCTGTAACTATCATCATTTATCAAAGCTCATAGAGTTTCCAGAGGCATGTTTTTTAGGAAGTGGATACCACTAATATCTAGCACATATTCCACCTATTACAAACTCAGTAAATATTGTAATCATGGATGAATGAATGTCTGAACAGTACATATCTTGTTCATGCAATAAAAATTTATAATTCAATAATAAGAATTGACAAATCATTAAGAACTCTACCTCATATGACCACATTGTGGTGAGTGATGAAGAAAGAATATTTACTTTCTAAATGTTGTATTAAATTGTACAATAAAATATGTAAAGCTATAAAATTTAATATATGCTTCTTTAATTTTAATAAAAATGTCAACAACTTAAATGAAGATTTGTTAGAATTGCTTTTATAGAGTTCCTTTAAATTTGCCTCTTGTGTTAGGTCTCCTAATTGATTCAATAAGTTTTACGAATCAAAAGACAGCCAATGAGAAGTTGTGTTCTCAATTGTCTCTTAATTATAGTGATTTGGAGAAGTCTGGAAGATGACCCTGAGGGCACTTGGAAACACACATTTTCTTTACTGCATTGCTGTGGTTTTGTTAATGTGGTTTGTGGTTATTTTGTTAATTAGGAAGAATAGTTTATATAAACAACAGACTTTCTAAATAAAATATTTTTCAGTAATTAGAAATTAAAAGAGTTATTGCTTTTGTTTTTAAAGTCAGAATCATACATGATAATTAACTTCTGGTGAGAATGTCCTCAGATTCAAGTAGTAAGGATAAGACAAAAAAGATTTTATCTTTAATCAAGTCAAGACAGTGAAATAGGAAACTATAATGTCCTGTTTTCGAAAGATTTCTAGAGAATATGTGTATGCTTGCATGTATACACTCATATGTAAAAGATCAGAGGAATATATATTTAATTACAATATACTCACTATTAGCTGCCTTTGTTTTGTTTAGCTGCTTCTGCAAGATTGTTTTAAAGCGTATTTGTTCTCTACATTCCTGTCTTCCTTTATTTAATATGTAAAGTAAAAATAGCAGCATGTATATTGTATTATATATATAAAACCCTCCATTCTTCTTCTGAAATGTGTTAAAGCACAAGAACTGAAAGTATATGAATTTTAAAAGGCATCCCCCAACAGGACTAAATAAAATGCATGTTTATGTTGCATATAGTATCTCTTGTTGTGCAAGTGCCTTGAAATTTAAATATGTCAGAGATGTAATTATAGTAAAATGAAAGCAAATGCAAGAATGGCTTGGAGAAGTTTCTCCTTTTAAACTGCAAATTTAGCTCTTTTCCGTAGGCAGGTTTAATTTCAAAGATTTTCACAGTGTAGGAACTAATTAATTAGTTAATAATGCATGAAGCCAGTAGAGCATTATCAGTGCTATATCCCAGATGGAAAACCAGAACAAATGAGGAAACTTACATTTAATTTGACCCTTTGAAACATGAAAACTTTATGCTTTTCTTATTGTCTTGTTATATGTTTTTATCTTTTATTCTACAGGTTCTTGGTTGTCCTTTGTTCCACCTGTACAAAATAATACAATTTTTAGACTCCTGGGGTGGAAAAAGGTGAGTACAATTAGAAAACAATGAATCATTTAATGGGATTGATAATGTTAATTTTAAAAACTAAAGTTATTCCTCACTGTGTTAGGACATTTTCCTGTATAGGTTGCTAGTATCAGTTTGCTAAATTGTCTCCTTTATTACAATAAACATCAGTCTAATCCTCTGAGGAAATTAATAATGGCTTGCGTTCCCTATCACACACACTTAGTACAAGAAAGAAATTATAAGAGCAGTTGCCTTTGACCAAATCCAACACAGTATGACTTACGTGTGTCAGAGTAGAACTCTTTATAGGGCCACCGAGCATATCTTATGCAGGAACTCTGAATGGACTTGAACACCAATGTTTTGGTTAGCAGCTGAATATGCTATTTCCAATATCCATAGATTTCCCACATGCACTAGAGAAACTGATAATCTAGGTTCCTCTTTTCCTCAAATTGTTTGTTATTCATAGACAGCTAAATTAAAACTATAATAGTAATTTAAATAAAATATGTTTACTTATTTCCCCTTATCAATGAATGATGCTGATATGATAGGTAAAACTTATCGGGTGCTAAAAATGTCATTATCATTTTATCAGTTCTGGTTTTATTATTTCATTCATAGAATGAAAGAGGAAAAATATCTGCAAATTAAAATCTATCATGTATTTCTCTTCTCTCCTCTGCCTCCTTTTTCTTGCTCAAAATAGGGTAAAATCAAAACCTCTCTGGTACAGTTTGTCTGTCACACCGGTAAGACAATGTACTACAATGTACGTATTAACTGTGTTGATGTCTATGACCTACTTTTTCTTAGAGAGAGCTAATATAGAGGACATCTTTGATCCATAGAATTGAAACACAAAATTGTGAAGCCTTAAAGTGTTACAATAAAAATAATAGACAAAAATCTTTATATCTTTTGTTGTTGTTGTTAATAGCACTTAAGTTTTGTCGTATTAAAACAGTAGACAAAGTACAAATCATTGTGGATTCACAGTTTGAAAACACCATTAAAGTTATTTAAGTACACAATAAAAAAGGTTGTCAAACTTCTACAAATGAAGGGCATTGGTTCAGGACTTCTTATCTCATTGGTCCTGGCAGGGCTATGATTGGATCAAGATGAAGTAGTTTGCTGCTACCATCGAGGAAACTTTATTTGAAAGTTTCTATTGTTTTTGAGTACCACTGAATCAGAAAAGACTCATAGTTGACTTTTCAGCAGGTTTTAGAAGCAGTTAATCTCATGGGAGGAGAGTATCCATCCATCTCTTTTGGAGCAGCTGATGGATTAAAACCTTATGCCTTCTGTATTGCAGAACAGTTTCTTACCACTAGGCCACCAGAGCTCTCTAATTGAAAGAATAATGTAAAATAATTAAAGAAAAAGTAAGATCAAATTACAAATACTTTAAAAAACCATGCATGTAAGGGTTAAGAAATGAGAAAGAATAGAAGGATACATAACGGAAATTCGGCATATAAAATTTTAGATTCTTGCTGTTTCTCTTCACCAAAAAGTAAGTATTTATAGGAAAGCCAGGACTTTGTAAATCTGTAGCACACAAAGAAGTCCAAATTGCAGGTTATATCTTTATAACAGTCCAGAAAAATGTTGTTAGGTGCCATCAAATTGATGACTCATATCGACCCTATGAACAATAGATAAGAACCTTTCCTGTATCCTGTGCCTTTATAATGATCTGTCTGACTCTCAAGTCCAGTGTTGCTGTCTCTATGTCAATCCATCTTATTGCGGGTCTTCCTCTTTCTTGCCGACTCATAACATTTCCAAGCATGGTGAGAAAAAGATTGAGTTAAGTACCATAATATAATGTGATCAGTATGAACACAGTCTTTATTTGTATTAATTTAAAATATTTACTTTATCATTAAAAGCAAGCATTTATTATAGATGTCACTTTATTATTGTTATTAGCTGTCATGCACTTAACAATTATATGCAGTGTCAAAAGAAACACTTCCCGACTGCATTATCCCTAGTATCCATGTCAGTTTGGTTATTGTGAGTCACAGAGTTTTTATTAGTTGATTTTTTGGTGATAGATCACCAGACCTTTTATCCATGTTCATCTTAGTCTGGAAGCTCTCCCAAAATTTGTTAAACATCATTGTTTGGCTGTTAGGGGCCATTCAGTCAGCTTTGATTCATAACAATCTTTAGTATAACACACCAAAACTTTGTTGGATATCCTATGGCAGCCTTACCACAGCTATTATGCTTATACTCATTGTTGTAGTCACTGTGTCAATCCAGTGAATGTCTCCGTTTCCTTTACTGATCTACTGTCTTTGCAAACATGATGTACTTTCCAAAGTTTAGCTCCTTCTGGTAACATGTGCAAAGTATGTTAAAAGAAATCTGACCATACTTGCTTATAAGTAGCACCTTGTGTACATTTCTTTTTAATGAATTTGCTTCAATATTCTTTGCCAACACTCTCATTCAAAGGTAGCAGTTCTTCTGTTGTCTTTCCTCATTGTCCAACTTTCATATACATAATATTGTTTATTGATAGACTCCATTGAGTCCACTACGACTCATAGCACCCCTATTAAAATAGATCTCTACTTTTTTATTTATTATTATTGTTATTCATAGTATTAATTTTAATGAAAATTTACAGAGACTTTGGATTTCCATTCATTCATTGTTGCACTTTTCTCCCTGCCCACTCTTCCCTCCACAGTTCGCTCTTCTCTTTGAAAAGTAAAAGAAAAATTCTTTCGCTGTTATACAATCCCTCCCTCCAAGTCCACTCCACTATGCAGCCTTCATTCTGGACTCCTGTCATGAGAATAATACCTAATCATATATACCTTTTAAACAGTTCTTTGCCTCATCTGTTTCAATCCAGTGTACATAATTCATCTTACCCCCAGACCCGATGTCAGTCCCATTTTACGACAGTGGCACTATTTGTCCTTTTGTGAATGAGATATTTCACTCAGCATAATGTCTTACAGGTCACCTATTTTGTATATTTCATGAGTTCCTTGTTTTTCAATGCAATGTAGTATTCCATTGTGTGAATACACCAGAGCTTCTCCCTTCATTTGCTTTTGCCCTATCCCGTGTTATCCTTACCATCTCTGTCACACTAAAGTCCACGGTTACAGTTACTGTGTCAATCCATCTCATTGAGGCTTTTCCCCTCCTCAGCTGACGCTTCAATTTTCCAAGCTTGATATATGCCAAGAAATAGCCCTTCCTAACAACATGCCCAAAGTTTGAGACAAAGTTTCACCATCTTCCTTCCACATACACATAAGGCAATTCTAAATGATATGACTTGGGTCATGAGTACCTTAGTCTTTAAACTGACATCCTGACTTTTTAGTAGTTAACAATAGATTTATCCAATGCAATATCTTTTGATTTTGTGACTGCTGCTTTCATAAGTTTTGATTGTGAGTTCAAGTAAAGGGGAATTTTTTAAAAACTTCAAAGTTTTCTTTATTTATCAAGTTATTTATGACCTGTGAAGATTTTTGTTTTATGTTGAGATTTAATCCATACTGAAGGCTGTAGTCTTTTTTGTTCTTCAGTAACTGCTTCAATTTTTTTTCCCTCTTTGAGCAAGCAAAATTGTGTCATCCACATAGAGCAGATTTTTATTGAGTCCTCCTTCAGTCCTGATCAACATCATAGAAACATCCCAAACTCACTGAGAGATAAGTGGTAGCTTCACATAAAACTTACTATCAGGTCAAATTTGAGTCTTCTGCATGGAAAGAGAATTCCTATTCTTAATGAGCTTCCAATGTAGTGTGAGAGTTCAAGAATTCTACTGAAAAGAAACAATTATGATAGAATGTAACAAATCTAATTCATTGAGATGTTCAAACCATTTATAAGAACACAAATCAGAGACAATAATCTAGTGCTGGGAAAGAGAATGAAGAAGTCCCTAATAAATGAGTAAATTGTTAATTATATATTGAAGATAAAGAGAAAATTATGTCAGGAAAAGTATGGAAAGGGTTGTTATTGCTGATAAAAAAAGGATAAAATAGTGAAGAAAATTATGGTAAGAGTGAAGTATAGATAAAAGGAGGTGAGTAATGAGAAGAAACTGGAACAATACATATATTTAAATGTAAATTCTTTTATCACTCTGGTATTCTTGTTGCTTTGTGGTGGTTGTGTTAGTAATAGCTGTGTTTGTGTTTCTGGTACCCTTAAGTTGGAACCAACCTATAGCTGATCATTAAATGGGTTTTTAGAGGCAGTAAATTGCACCAGAGGAGACTGCCTGTCTTTTTCCCACAAAGCAGTTAATGGACAAACTGTTCCTTTGCCTTGGCAAGTCAGTCTGAAGCATTAATATTCCAAGATTCTGACAAGATCCTGAGCTATCAAGATGCAAGACTTAATATCAGATCTTGAAACTTGAGGAAAATATTAGACTAAGCCAGATGTTGAGGGAACACACACACACACACACACACAATCTATTCTGACTTATAGCTATGCTTCTATCAGCTTCTGAGGCTATAAATCATTACAGAACACTATCTTCGTTCTTTGAATCAACTGATGGATTTGAAATGTTGAACTTAGGGTTAGCAATCTGATATGTAATACATTTATTGAGGAGAGCCTTTTCTTTGAGATATAAACCATATTTCATTATAAGCCAATTGTACTGAAGCCTGTATTTTTCTCTTTTCACTCTTTCTTTAATTTAAAGTATTTCTTGGTTAAGAGGACCTTTTAAAATATCATTAGTTGTAATAATAGACTGATCCTCTATCAAATACCTGACTTACTGAAGTGCTTTCTTTCGTTGCAAATTTTAACTTACTTTAGGCTAATATTTTAAAGTGAGTAGTTTTAAAGAGACCATTCTCATGTTTCAATGAAAACTCCTATTTCTTTTTTTATTTCTATTAATTGAGATTTTAATAAAAGTTTATAGAGAACTTGGATTTCCATTCATTCATTGTCGCACGTTTTCCTCCCTGCCCACTTCCCCCTTTCGCTTTTCTCTTTGAGCAAAAAAACCTTTCATTGTTGTACCCCCCCCAAACAAACATACACGCGTGCGCACGCACAGTCCACTTTACTGTACAGCTCTTATTCTAGACTTTTAATTTTATTTCCCAGTACTTTAGCATCTCCTCCCACAAGCAACAAAACCCAATCCTTTAGGATAGAAAATCTAAACTAATGCATCGCAGGCCACTCATAGCGACCCTATGAAGGAGAGTCCTAGACGCTTGCGTGCCTTTCATCCTCTCTCCAGGTTCATAGGGTTTCCGGAGGCAAGCTATTATGGAAGTGGATGCCACTACTCCTTCCAAGATTCTTTTGGTAGTGTATGTATATTTGACACTCTTTGCCGACACCACAATTCAAAGGCATGAATTCTCCAGTCTTCCTTAGTCACTGTCCAACTTTCACAAGCATATGAAACAATTGAAAATACTATAGCTTAAGTCAGGCACCTCTCAATCTTTAAAGTGACATCCTGCTCTTTAGCACTTTACAGCAGTTCTTGACCATG
>NW_006399763.1:27412660-27414922 GCF_000299155.1 Elephantulus edwardii | reverse complement strand
CCTCTCTCCAGGTTCATAGGGTTTCCGGAGGCAAGCTATTATGGAAGTGGATGCCACTCCTCCTTCCAAGCTTGTTTTAATCAGGGAGCTCCACCCCACTCTGTCCGCACTGAATAGCCAACCATTAACGCCTTTGACACATCAGTGTCACAGTGTTCAGCCTCACTGCAACCAAAAGTGACCACGGTACTGCAACTTGTATAACAGGGCTATACGACCTAGAGGAATGTGTGAACAAAAACAATGAAAGACAGGCCCAAGGGCCGCAGATTAAAAGTCACCCACCTTTAGCATGGTAGCATCGCTTTTTGTCTGCTGGGCCAGCTGATCTCTCCCTATGCTGATATTATTGTTGTTAAGTGCTGACGAGTAGCAGGTGACTCTTAGCGACCCTATGAAGGAGAGTCAACGACGCTTGGGTGCCTTTCATCCAAAAGTGGTGGTACTGGTATAGAAAAAGAAAGATGAAATCACTAGGACAGCAGAGATTAGTGGGTAAATGGAAAGGTGAATTAGTAGGTAAATGCAATGGGAACTTGAGGAGGAGGATTTGTTGTTGTTATGTGCCATCAAGTTGCCTGTGACTCAGAGCAACCCTATGTATGACAGCTTTGAAGCCTGCCCTGTCTTCAGCCAGTCCCTTTGCCCTAGTTACTCTATCAGTCCACCTCAACTGGGATCTTCTCTTCTGTGCTGTCCTTCCACCCTTCTGAGCACGATGTCCTTTCCCAGGGATCAGTCTCTCCTGGCCATATGCCCAAAGTATGGGAGACATAGTTTCAAAATCCTAGGCTCCAAGGAGAAACTTGGTTTCACCCTCTCCCAGACAGACGTATTTATTGTCTTGGTGGTGCTTGGTATGTTCCAGACTCTTCTCCAGCACCACAAATCAAAGGCATCAATTATTCTTCTATCATCCTTAGTCATTGTCCAGCTATCTAAAGCCTAGTAAGTAATTGTGAAGACCATGGCCTGGATCAGGTGCACTTTAGTCTCTAGACCGGAATCATTATTTCTCAGTACTCTGGAAAGGTCCCTGACAGTAGATTTACCTAATGCAATTTGATTTTTAATCTCCTGACTGCTGGTGCCAGAAGTGTTGATTGTGGAGCCGATTAAGTTGTAAATGTTAACAATCTCAATCTCTTCTCCCTTCATTGTGGTCATCTTGGTCTTCTTGATAGTAAGCTTCAATCCATATTGAAGACTACAGTCCTGGACCTTATGCAGCAGAGTAGAGGAGATAAAAGTAATAGATCAATAGTAATTAATGATTTAAAACAATGTACAGAAATTACTGTATAAAACAAAATGTGTATTAAAGAAACAATGTATATGAATGATTTTATATGAGTGAATGATGGTATAAATGAATAATAATTTATTTAAAATACAAAAAAGGAAGAAAAGGTACTTAAAATGTCATATAGGTGAAAGACAAAGTATAGGCAAAGTCATATGCTTCCTTTAGTTTTATGAGTACAGAAAATATCAGAGATTCCCTTTTTTTATAAAATAACAATTTTATTTAAAAAAAGGTATTTGCGGGGGCAGGCAGAAAATGTGCAACAATGAAAGAATGGAAATCCAAGTTCTTTATAAACTTATGATAACATCTCAATTTAAAAAGGTATTAGCAATGAATATGTCATTGATTTTACAAAACTGTATCATTCAACCCTCAGCCTCATTTTTGTCACCAAGGCCATATTTTCCAAGTATCATATCTTCTTCTTTGTTTCCAACTTTTTTCCAGTCACTAATTATGATTAATGCATCCTGATTGCATGTTTGATCAGCTTCAGGTTGAAAGAGTTGGTAGAAGTCCTCAATCTATTAATCTTTGGCTTTAACTGTTAGTGTGTATATTTGAATAATTGTACTATTAAATCTTCCTTGTAAGTGTATTGACTGTCATTTACAGCACAGTACATCAGCATAGATCTTGAAATGTTCATTTTCACTATGATTGCAACACCGTTCTTGTCCAGTTTGTTATTTCTGGCTTAATGTATCAGATGATTGTTTGATCAAAAATGGCCAATGTCAGCTCAGTGATACGTTAAATGTTGATTTTTACGCATTCCATTTCATTTTTGACAACTTACAATTTTTCTAAGTTTGTACTTTACATGTTTCATGTTCCAATTTTTAAAAAAAATTATTATTAAATTTTATTAGCTTTTAATGAACATTTACAGAGATTTTGGGTTCTCATTCATTCATTGTTGCACTGTTTTCTTTACCCTCCTCCCCAGTTCG
>NW_006399763.1:27386265-27408820 GCF_000299155.1 Elephantulus edwardii | reverse complement strand
TGTTGGATTTTATCAAAGGCTTTTTCTGCATCAATTGATAGGACCATATGGTTCTTGTTCTTTGCCTTGTTGATGTGATGAATTACACTAATTGTTTTCCATCAGAGATTCTTCACATTAATTTTCAACATAGAATAAATCTACCAGTGCTAATGATTCATAATCTGTACTTTTTGTGTTGTGTCCAGTATGTTTTATGTATTAAGTGCTTTGCTTTTTCTTTTCTTCAATTCTTAAGATTCTCTGAGGTCTCTATTCTTTCATTCCTTCCTTTCTTAGTTAAGTACTACTTCCCCCAAAAAAATAATAATAGCAAAAAAGAAAGGCTTATGATGTGTTGCTAGATTTCTAAGGGCTTTTAATCTTTAACTCTTTTAACCATCATAGCACAATGATACAGGAACTATGACTAGCCTCATGTAATACCTGGAAATTGAGAAAAAGGATTGGTTAAAAAGCTGGGCAAAGTTACAAGACACATGAATGACTAAGTTGGAGTCAACCAATGAAGTATGACTCCATTATTTTCCTTTATTATCATGCCTTGTCATATGGCAATACTGGCATGAGTACCATGTACAACCTGTGAAAGTAAAGAACTATTTCATTGTACTGATTAGTTTACACTCTATGAAGTGCTTAGACCAAAAATAAAATTAAAAAACATGGGACAAAACCAAATATTTTTAAATCAAGGGTGCTGAAAGAGGGGAAGAAAAAATGATAACTGGTGATAACTGAGAAATACAAGGTCAAACTGAGTTTTATATGAATAAGAACTTTCATTTCTAGTTTTAAGATTGTTCTGTGAATTTGAAATTTCTCACCTGAGTGGTTTCTGAACATTTTTATTCCCCATTATAAATATAATTAAATATTCCTAAAGAGAAAAATTTTACTCAGGCCATGTTCTTCTCAACCACCTGGTACTTATCAGAGAGCTAGACAATGAATAAGGATGAAAAAGAAGGATTGATATCTTTAAGTTGTGGTGCTAGAGAAGAGTACTGAACATCCCATGGACTGTCAAAAGAACACTGCCTAAAGGGTTAAAAATGAGACATAGGGTATAGAACCATCAAAATCTCTCTGAAAGAGCAAGACGGAGTGAGGATAGTACAGTCCCTCAATGCTTCCAAGTTGAAAGCAGATAAAGAACCTGTACTATGGCATATCTAGAGCCATGCCAGTAGCAAGAGGTACATTTATTTGTTGTTGACTCACAGACTCAAAGTTGTGGTACTGAGAATGGGATTTATTAGGAAAGTAAATTGGAGAGGGGTAGAGGAAATAATATCATCCAATGCAAATCCAAGTTTTAGCAGCCCAGCAGTTTCAAGGCACAATTCCAGGCTCTGGTTTCAGTTCAGCAGTCAAATCCTAATCACCCAACATGTTTGCCTCAGAGCAGGTATAAGTCAGATTCTCCTTCAAGCATCTGGCAAGATCTACAAAACCTTTTACTGTGGCCCCCTTTTTTTTTTTTAATTTCAGGTTTTTCTGCTACATCTTGCCACAGTTTCTTCACATCAATGATACACTCTTTGCACCACCATAACCAGGGTTTCTCCACCACCATCACTATGGTCTTATCATCTAGGCCTTGGCCTCAATAGGGTCTTGCTCAAGTATCCCTCAAGTCTTGCTCTCCTCAAATCATTCTCCTGCAAGTCTATCCCCTCAGTGTGGGAAACTCTGTTTTTCTTACTGTAGTCTCACAGCTGTTGATGATTTGCAGGACCATTTATCTCCAGGTAAGGGAGCTGGAGACCAGAAAGGGCATAAGATAGTGGCTATAAAACCAACCCTAGGCTAATACTGCAAACAAATAGATAGTTTTGGAGAAAGTGCAGCCAGAATGCTCCTTGGAGTCAAAGATGTCAAATTTTTTTCTTTCATACCTTGGACATGTAGCTCAGAGAGTCTATTCGTTGGAAAGGGACCTCACTGAATACATGGAGGATCAGTGAAGGAGAACAAACCCACAGTAAGATGGATTGACACAATAACTTCAGCAATGGGCTTAACTGTGTTGGAGATGTTGAGGATGGCACAGTATACAGCAAGGTTCAAGTCATTATTCATAGGGTCATTATAAGTTGTACACAACTTGATGACGTCTAACAACAAAATGACAGGTAGGAAACCACCTAACAGAGAATCTGTGAAAGATGAACTGAGTTGAAGATAAAGGGCTAGTGTAGAGATCTGAGAAAAATTGGAGGAAAAAAAAAGTGATCTTACCAAAGGCTCACAGTTTGGTAATCCCTCCAGGAAGGGTAAAGTTATTAGGGAAACAAAACCCAAATGATTCAGTTAACAAAGTGGTCTCTAAACACTTAACATCTATGCAGCCTCCCTATTATTTTTAATAAAGTTTTTATTTTATACTGGTTTACCCACAAAGTTTGTATACTTTGTTTCTCATACCAGATCTTTCCCATTTTATTTACCTACCCCTCCCTCCATCCATCAAATTGTGCGACCCTATGATTAACCACTCCCTATTTTTGCCATCTACCTTTCTCTCATTATCCTACCTCTTTCAAGTTCTGTAATAACTTTTTTCTCTCAATCCTAAATAAAACCCTGTTCCTATGGAATGGTTACCACACACAATACTATTGCCCTCCCGTAAATGTTAATTTCGGTGCTTTCAGCCTCGACAAGTCTGTCCTCCGCCTTTGTCAACTTTGTTATTTCCCTTTTTGGGAGTGGAGCATTGACTCTCAGCTGGCCTTCTAATTAGTCTAAGAATCTGTTCCCACTAGTCATCTATATTCTTTCCTCCCCTGGGACTTAAAATCACAATAATGATTACTTAATCTCTTTTTCTTTCTAAACATTGCTGAGGATAACACAAACCATTTTCAACTGTAATGGTTTAACTAGGATAGCATTGTACAGTGCTTGATCATGATAGATAAGCCTTACATTCAGAATTTCTATCTGAAAACTCAAAATTTTAGTTAAGCCTATTTCATGAATATTTTATTAGAATCAGTATTTTATGTTATGTGTGAGAATTTAATTTTTATAATTTATACAAATTTTTGTAAGTAAAATAAAAATCTAAAATAGTTATATCATTGTTCCCTATATACATATAAATAGCTCTTTATACATAAATAGGGTCACTTGTCTTAGCCAAGACCATCAATTCCTTAGGAAAAATCAATAATTAAATAGTCTATAGTCTTTAAATAGCTATGAAGTGTCAGGCTATGTACTAGGTCTGCTAACAAAATTTAAAAAGTCACTTTTCTTAATTAAGACTGCATGGTCAAGAATAAATTCATCATCACATTCTCTCTGTCTCAGAGACCACTTCCTTAATACATGTAAAAAAATAAAATTTTAAAGATATCCAAAAGACAAAAACATTTACAATGAGCCTTAATCTCTTATTCTAAGAAAATAAATGATGACAAGTACATCACAACTGACTACCTAGACTCAAGAGAATAAAGTGACCTGGACACCATTCCTGCTGACCAGCTTTCCCAGAAGTTCCCAACTTCTCTCAAAGACTCTGTTGGCTAAGATGGAAATAATCTATCCCACCTAGTCTCAGGTGAAGACATAGGTATACTACTATCAAACACCACCATTGAGACCACCAATGAGAAGTAACAACCCAATCTTATGAAGAGAAAGTTCCCAGGAAAGATTCCTGTGAAGTCCTCCATTTCCTCAGAGGCTTTGTCAGCTATGGAATAAAACTTTGACCCCATCCACTTCACATAATGTCAAGGAAGCAGTAGATAGTATCAAACATTATGAAATACAAAGCAAGTCTTTTCCTAAAAAAGCAGACCAGACTGAGAACTCAGCGAATACCTCAAAGACAGTAATGCAGAAGAAACATGCTGATGTGGAGTTCTAAGAACTGATGCTGAAGAAATTAGAAATGTTGGGAAGAGTTGAAACCAAAAGTAATGAGGAAGGAAAAGGGGGAAATCATCACAAGACAGGGAAAACACAATAAACAAAATACTATAAACAATAGAAAAACATGGAAATGCAATCCAAAATATCAAGACTGAAATTGCAGAAATTCTCAAAATGATGGAGGCACAAAAAGCAGAATAGAAGAGACAGAACAGAGAATCAGCAAGTTAGAAATAAAGACCTCAATAAAAATATACAAGGAGAAAAAAGAAAAGAGAAGAAAAAAAAGGAAAGAAGAGACAAATGAAGGCCACATTAAAATTATGTGAGATGATATCAAGCGAAACAACATTGTTGGAATTACTAAACAGGAGGGTAAAACAAAACAAAACAAAAGCAGGAAAAATTGTTTTTTACTTACTAGAAGAAAAATTTCCAGGTATCTAGAAAAAACAAACAAATATACATTCTAGCAGTTTAGCCAATTTCAAACACACTAAACCTCAAAAGAAAAGCATGACATCATTTCCAAACTCTCCAAAAGGAAAGACGAGGATAGAATACCAAAAGTGCTGTGAGAAAACAGAATCCCATACGAAGGTAAGTAAATTAAATTAAGTTCTGATTCTCAACAGAAACTATGTGAGAAAGAAGATAATGGGATAGCATTTACTAAGGCTGAAAGAAAATAATTGCCAACCAAGGATCCCTTGTTCAGCAAAGCTATCTATCAAATTCAATGGAAAAATTAGGACATTTTCAGGCAAGTAGAAACTCAAGGAATTTGTGAGAATAAGACAAACTCTACAAGAAATAGTAAGGGAAGCACAGAAAAGTAACAGCAAAGGAAAATAGGACCAAAATAATATGCCAATAAAGAGAAAAAGTGTAGTAGAATAAATAAAAGAGAGAAAAAAATCATCAAAATGCAGCCTATGAGAGACACATTTAATAAATGAAGAGAAAGATAGACTAATAATCAAAGGATGAGAAAAAAATATACCAAACAAGTGATATCTATAAGAAAGTAGGAATGTCAACACTAATGTCTGGTAAAATAGACTTCAGGATGTAAATCACCATAATAGACTTCAGGATGTAAATCACCATAATAGATAAGGAAGGACACTATATTAAAGCCACAAAAGATCATGGGGACAAATCCGTAGTTAACATCTACACATCTAATGACAGACCTTCAAAATACATTAAAAAGAACGCTTATCAGACTTGAAGAAATAGACAGCACCACAATAGTAGTAGAAGACACCACTCTCAACAAAGGGCAGGTAAACTCAAAAGAGACTCAACAAAGATGCAGAAAAATTAAACAATGCAATCAGTCATCTCAACCTTATAGTCATATTAACAGTACTTCACTCAACAAAAACCAGTTTATTTTGTTCTCAATTGCACATGGTACACTCTCCAGAAATGACCACATATTAAGAAACAAAGCAAACTTCAAAAAATTAAAACACATTGAAACAATATGAAGTGTCTTCTTAGACCACAGTGCTACAAAGACATACAATACCTAGAGAATAAAATAGAAAAGAACACCAACATAAAAGCTAAATTACATGTGGTGTGAGTATATTTGGGTTATAGGAGAAATAAAAATCAAAATATAAACATTCCACTAAATACATGAAAATGAAAATGAAAATGCATCATATCAAAACCTATGTGATACAGCTAAGGCTGTCCGGAGGAGCCAGATAATAGCAATAAGCAAACACATTTAAAAAAAAAAAGCAAAAAGCAAAATAAACCACTTAAGACTTCCAGCAAATAGAAAAAAGAACAACAGGTTAATGGCACAGCTTCTAGAAGAAACAACATTATAAGGATAAGGGCTGAAATCAATGGGTTAGAAAACAGAAAAATGATTGAAACCATCAACCAAACCAGGAGTTGGTTCTTTTAAAAGGTTAATAAAATTGACAAACTTAAAAGATAAGAAAGAAAAGACACAAATAATTTGCATAAGAAATGAAAGAGGTGACATCACAATAAAACAGCCAAAACTAAATCAGTAATATCAGAATATTATGAAGTACTATATACTCTGATATATTTGAAAACCTAGAGGAAATTGACAAATTTCCAGAAACCCATGTTCTACTGAAATAGTCACAGACAAAAATGGAAAACTTGAACAAACCTATCACAAAAAAATTGAGTATTTCATAAAAAGACTTACTTTCAAAAAATTCTTGCTGAGATGGCTTCATTGGTGAATTCTATTAAACATTCAGAGCTGAACTGTTATCAATTCTATTAAGGATTAAGAAAAAAAATAGAAAAAGGAGGAAACTATCTAGAGTCATCCTATGAAGCAAGCATAACTAATAGCAAACCAAGAAAGAGTTCAGCAAAAAAGAAAATTATAGACCAACATCTCTCTTGAACATAGAAGCAAAAGTACTTAACAAAATCCTAGCCAAAAGAATCCAACAGTATATGGGAAGATTATATGTGTATGTGTGTGTGTATATCTATACACATATATATAAAAATCATCAAGTCAGTTCATAACAGGTGGAAAGTAGGTATGGTTCAACCTAAGAAAACCAGTCAATGTAATTCATCACATTAACAAAGCAAATAACAAGAACCACATTATCCTATCTACTGCTGCAGAAAAAGCCTCCAACAAAATCCAACACCTATTTCTGACCAAAAATATGCAATAAAATAGAAATAGAGTGTAATTTCAACATAGTGAAAAGTACATATGCAAAACCAATAACAGAGAATAGATTTCTCCTTTGTGAAATGGGACCAGGCAAGATTACTCACTATCACCACTCTTATTATATATTAGGTTGGCTGTTCTCACTAGGTCAAGAAGGCAATATGAGGCATCTAAATTGTCCAAGAAGTGGAGAAATTTTCACTATATGCAGATGACAATATACATAGAAAATATGAAATACTCAACAAAAACCTGTTAGACCTAGTAGACCAATTTATTAGAATAGCAGGCTATAAGATCAGAAAACAAAAATCAGAATTCTCTACATCAACAAAGAAAGCACATAAAAGGAAATTAAAAAAGCAATATTATTACAATAGCCAACTACAGGATAAAATACTTAGGAATAAATTTAACTCACAAAATAAATTTAGACTCACAAAAGATCTTTATAAGGAAAACCATAAAACACTACGACAATAAGAGATGAACGTATTAAAATATTCCTGTTCATGGATAGGAAGATTGAACATTTGTGAAAATGACAGTCCTACCAAAAGCAACCTACAGATTAAATGCAGTCTCCATACAGGCACCCAATTCATTCTTCAAGGAGATAGGAAAAGAAAATTCCAGTTTCATTTGGAAAATAGTGAGACCTAGAAATAAAGCTCTTTTGAAAAGTAAAGTGAAGTTGAAGTAATGTCACTTTCTGATCTCAAAACCTGCTACAAAGTCAAAGCAATCAAAACAGTATTACTAATAGACAGACATATAAATCAATGGAATAGAATTGAGAATAAAATATCAATTTATTAAATTATGGTCATAAAATCCATTAAATGAGGAAACAGCCTTTTTAACAAATAGTGCTGGAAATACTGGATATTTACCCACAGAAAGCGGAAATAAGATCCACATCTCACACTATCCACAAAAAACAACATTCAGTGATTATACTATAATAAGAGCAAGGACCACATGAGGTCAGCCATACCTGACATTTACCAATTTCATGAAGGAGTACTGTCCCTATCAACAACATCAACAATGCAAAACTAATTCCTATAAGGAGAGACATGTTCTCCATGCTCCTGTACCTTGTTCTACAAATCTTACTGCTTTACTGGGTCCACAATTTGATACAATCACTGACAGAGAGAACATAAACATATTGTGGAAGTCAGGAGTTTAGTAGCAGAATACATTCAGGGTAGATTCCAAAAAATGCTTGCAGGTGTCTCAGCCTTGAGCCTGCTGGACTTAGGACAGTGTTAAAAAATTCTTAACCCTGCAAATTATGGCTATTTCCCATCCAAATCCTCCAACAAACTTGAGATAAATGTTCTAAGCTCTTGTTCTTTGGCATGGTTTGGTTGTTATGTGCCATCTAATAGTGACCCTATGTCAAAGAGCCCTAAATAATGTGCCAAACTCATTGTCTCTGACAAACCTTCTTCGACTACCCCAATCACTGAATCGATCCATCTCATTGAGGGTCTTCCTCTTCTGTGCTGTCCCTCCATTCTCCCAAACATGATATCCCTCTCCAAGAAATGGTCCCTCCTTGAAACATGCCCAAAGTATGTTAGATGAAGCTTCAGAATCCTTGACTCCAAGGAGCAGCCTGGTTTCACTCTCTCCAGGACAAATCTGTTTGTTCTCCTAGCAGTCCATGGTATATTCAATGCTCTTCTCCAGCACCACAGCTCAAAGACATCAATTCTCTTTCTATCATCTCTAGTCACTGTTCAGCTTTCTGATGCAATTGAGCATGCAATTGAGAAGACTATAGCCCAGATCAGGCACACCTTAATCTCCAGCCTGATGTTATTGTTCTTCAGTACTCTGGAGAGGTCCCTGACAGCTGACTTTCCCCAATGAAATGTGTCCCTTGATTTCCTGGCTCATCAACAACAACAACAACAAAAAGGGGTTGAAAAAGTGTGATAAATTCACCCAATGGAATACAACGCAACTCTATTAACAATTTTGTAAGAGACTAGAGACCTTTACACTGAATGAAATATCTCTGTCATATAAGGAAAAACATTGCATAAGACCAATACTATGATAATAGAAAGATAACTGAGTAAAAGATGCATAAATATTTAAGAGAGGAAGGGAAAGGGGAGAAGAAAGGGCAAAAAAAGGGAAAGGGGAGACAGTCACTGGAATAACAGAGGTTGGTTGGTGGGTGGAATGAAGTACTGAGAAATGTATAATGGGGACTTGAAAAGCTAACATAGTAATTAAAGATCCATGGCAATTAATCGTATGAAATATAACGTATTTAAATGAATGTAAAAATACAAGATAGATGAATCAAACACAAGGTATATGAATGTTTGTCTAGAAAAATGTACATATACAAAACACAATATATATGATATATATGCACCCAATAAAATTTTAAAAAATAAAAAAATTGTTAGGCTAAAAATTATTTTTTCCAGTAAAAATTTCTCATTCTGAGAGCAATGAACATATTTTCTGAGTTAAATTCAGAAGTTTTAGCATAATTCAAATCAACCAAGAATGAAGTACAGTACCTAGGTAAGGAAAAGCTTATATTGATTGTTTTTTTTCTTTTCATTTTTTTAAAAAAAAATAATACAAGGACTGGTCTAAGACTAAAATTAGACTGATAGCATCAAAGTATTTAAACCTCATGAATACTTCAATCTTTACTAAACAGTTTACTTTCTTCAAATACCAATTATTCTCCAGATTTTAAGATAAAATAAAGAAGCTTATTTTAGGAAATTTTTAAGGCCCTTAAGAAATGCAATTTTAAAAACTAAAGAAGAGTTAATCCAACATTGAGCTCCAGAAAAGCACATAAAATCCAACAATAGACATTGATTAATCTATAGTTTCAGCAATATGTGTAAACCAAGGAAGTTTAGCACAATAACTAGAAGTCTTGTTTTTTTATTATATATTCAAGGTGACCTTATAGAATAAAGAAAAAAAATGACTGTAAGCGTAGATGTTTAGCCACTCTTCTGCATATGACATCTTACACAAACAAAATGAATACATAAGCAAGTACACTAAGTCCATTCAGTAATTTAGGTCAAAATAAATGAAGTATATAAATAATTTATATTCTAGTGAGGTATTCTGCAATGCTAATCAATTTATAGTGTAGAAAACAACACATATAAATGTCTGATATCTCATTAAAACGTAATATGAACCTACTGTTATATCAGTCTGATTCTGAATTTTTAAAACCTGTTCAATTGTGAACAATGAAAAAAGTGGTCATTAATGTTGTAAGAGAGTTTTAGTAATATATCATGCTCACCTAATTTTTTTGGCTCAAGAGTCGATATAGGTTAAAATGACACTTTTGATTTTTTCCTGTCAAGAAGGGGAAATGAAATGGAATCTCTCAAAGAACATACCATGACTGTGTTCTCTAGGCAACTCTGATTTAAAATCTGTTTCCTGCATAATGCCCAGACAAGAATGGAATTTATAAAGAAGTTCAAGAATCTCATTGATAAACTAAATACTACGTAACCCCCTTATAATGTTATAAGAGATGCTATTATTTACTTCACTTGTGTAATTATAAAGAATATTTTAACTCATTGGATACAACCATGTGTTGTCATTAAGAGCTGATCACACTGTATCACTTTAGTTCAAATCTAGAAATTCCAGTTTCTCAAAAATATCCCAGCTCCATTTACTATCTATCTTTCATAGCATAGATGTATGCTGTATTTCACTGCTTTGATATTAATTTTAGTAAAAGTGAAAAACAAAAAGAAAAACTCCTGCCAGGCAACAGACATATTGGATAACTACTACTCCAGACAGCCTCAGTGCTCTGTCTGGGAGACATTTGGTCTCTTACCAAAAACACAGTCCGGGACTATAATTGTAGTTATTTTCTTTTGAGAAATGGATGATAAATGACAAGATGATACTAAACCCTCATAACACAAAGTCATGAAATTTATTGATCCACCTCAAAACTGCTGGAGTGTCCATATATCAGGGCTTTCAAGTGGTAGTGTACTTTCTGTATGTCATGTACATTAATGTTTTATTAAAAATTCAATGAAATATTTATATCTCAGTGATAAATCCCTGATGGGTAGATGAATGCAATCAACACAGTGATTTCCCAATGTAAGTTTTATATGTAGAACATTTTGTCATAGCATTGGATGTCTTTCAGTTTTTAAAATAGCAACATTTTAAATGCCCTGTTTTTTACATGGGAATGACTTATTTGATCATTATTTCAATTGTACTCCTGCTCCCCTACCCTTAAGAGAAGAATAAAATTGATTTATAGGAATTCCCATAGGGCCTATTTAAAACTTCCCTGGGTAATTCAGAAATAATTTCAACTTTCCCTAGGTGGTTCAGAAATAATTTCAAAATAATGAATAATAAAATTCAGACAGATTTTAAAGTAACAACCCTTTCTATTGAAATTCCCAAGATAACATTTCTTAACAGTAATTCCATTGTATAACTACAAAGGCAATTGTCAGTAATCTGAATGATGTGGATATTTGAAGATGAAGGATATCTATCTACCTCCCATGATTCCTGCCAGCAGATCATGTCTTTTTGCTCATCTTCTGGGAAAGCATCTACAGAGAAAAGAAAGTGACTATTACCTGGGAATAGAGTCATAGAGAACTCTGACAAGAATCTCTTTTCCTTCAAAAGCACAAACAACTGAATGATTTGGATAAAGACTTAAAATTGCTTAAGTGACTATCTCTCAATTTTTCTTTTAAAACTAAAAAAAAAGTAAGTTTTATGTGCAAGCTTTATGTGGCAATAACAATCTGAAATAAAATTTACTTTAGATTTTTTTCTTTCAAGAAACCTTACCATTTTGCCCAAAAATGTTTTATTGTTTTCTGTATTTTCCCGCTAGTTCTCCTTTATGTACTTTAAACCATATTCAGAGATATAGATACTGGGGCAAAAATGTAACAATGTCTAAAAGAATAGCAATAAATTCAATATCCTGTTTCAGGTAATTCGATCTCTGAGATTCTTCATAAAAGGCAAGCTTACAATATCATCACTCAGTCTAAGTTTAAGAAGGGCAAGGTGACTGGAACAACCAAACTTAATATCCAGTGTGTTTCAGCCCAAACTTCAGAATTACCCTTGGCAATTTTCTTCTTTGTTGTTCCTTCTAAATTTAAAATATTGTCTTTTAACAATAATGACACCTCCAATTAAATCTTTCATCAAATAATTTACTGTGCTATTTACAAATTTTTAAATATCAACAAAATACACACATACATACACAGAGTATTTGGAATGTGATCATTACATTTCCTAGCTTGCATTTCAGGAAAAGCCATGCCTTTAAGATAATTACAAGCATTTAGATTTAATGTGTTTAAGGCTCTCTTCTTGAATATAGTTCAGCATTTTAAATGAATTTCAGAAAGCAAGTTTTCTTTTTGCAAGATACAATTCCCTTGTTATCAGTATGTCATTATACTTTTATAAAGCAGATTCTAAGTAACCTTTATTAAAGAAGACCTAAGTAGACAAACAAGGAAATTGATACAGCAATAAATTGATGTATAACTCTTCTTTAATAAACACAGGGAACTTTTCTTCTCCACTTACTTTTAAAACTGGATTCTAATCTTTCCTCTTGAAATAGTTACCAACAGCTACCCAGTTAGAGTATAGACTGATGACCTTCCAAGTATGTCACAAAGAAAATAGCCTGTCTACTGCTTGCTTTATTTAATTCTATCCTTGAATTGTCTTCATTTGTGTTAATTTAGAGAGAAATATAAATGTGGTAAGGACCTTTGAAATGCAGGATACTTAACTGTATAGGAAAATTTTAAACTGAACAACTATGAGATCATTGTTGTTTTTACTAAGGGAGCCCAGGCATCATAAATCTAGAATTGCTCTTCTAACCCAAAGGTAGTCTCTGTGGTGGTTAGAACTTGGGAGAAGGAGGGATAATCCTTGCCTAAGCAATTTATGGTTTTTGAAAACTTACTGGAGAGTCAGCTATGAGTTGGTTCCAAATTAATAGCAATGAGTGAGTGAGTGTGAAAAGTAATTTCAAAGAAGTAGGTAAGTATCAGAAAAATTAGAAAATACGTATTTTTCATAAATTGGGTTGCTAATGCATCCTTTCCCACTAATATTTTTTTATTTTTAAACTTTCAAGGAATTTATGTCAATAAAAGTATTGTGTCTACAAATATTATATGTTTATATTGTCCCCTCTGAATTGTCTCAGAGTAGTTCTTCTATTACTCTAATGTAACTGCAGTAAACAATAACAGAAATCATAGAAATTAAAGGTCTGACACATTTCCTGTGGTTTGTATTTTGCTTGGTGTTTTTGGGTTTTTCTTTTTATCATTAGCCACACTTGCATTTTGAAAATGTTGTTGATGTAGCTGGCATTCCTTGTATTTCTATTTCCCTTCCAGCTGGCACTGTAAATAAAGCTGATTTCATCTCAAGTCTCACCTTTCTAAGCAGACTCTGCACAGATTAATTCTAGACACAATAGAGCAGTCGAGACCTTGAAATAAAACTTGAAAGTGGTAAGTGAAACATATAGGAATTCCAGATTTTTTATCTAACATTTTCTCTTTCATTTCAATAATGAAGGGATACTCCAACTCCATTCATCTACTACTGCCACTGAGTAAATCCAAAAGTCCCACTGAAAATGTGAAATTATGTCTAGTAATAATTCAGATAATCATGACTTAAGTCGGACTATCATTGATGTATTTATTATTTTATTGTTGCATCTTTAGATCTATCCATTCTTCCACTAATTATGTCACAGCTAGCAGAATTTTTTTACTCTAAAGACAAATGTGATTACTTTCTCCCGGATGACTCTGGGGAGGTCAGTTCAAGGAAAAGTATATTTGTTGGAAGTGTGCTTGATTGTCATTTGTTTAGTGTAGAGGACAATGAAGCTTTAGAATACAAAAGCAATTCCTGCACTTATTTCTCAGCATTCACTGCTGCCAGAAAATTGATGAGGAAGTTGGCTGTAAGGATATTCAACATTTTCTTGGACAATTTCCAAAATTTAGATGAGTTGTTAGTAAAAGAAAAAGCTGTCTGCTATCTATAGATATCGAGCTCTGATTTTACACTGAGGATAAGAACTTCCCAAGAATTTAGTGACATTTCTGAATATTTTGAACAATTATTAACAATTTTGGGCAATTTTAACAAGTTTTTTTAAAAAAATCAGATCATTGTAAATAAAAAAGTAGATAAATATCAGTTTTTAATAGAGCTTCAAAGGAATAAAAATTTGACCTTGAGTCTATTCCATCTGAATTTAAAATCCACCTTCAAAAACAAATTTGAGGTCTTGAACATGAATGAAGAAAGACCAGATTAACTGTGAGAGGATATCAAGAATATCATCCAGGAAGAATGAAATGCAACGAAATGTGCAAAGAGCTGTAGCAAAAAAATCAAAAGGCCTGAATTTGATTGGCATTTCTTAAACTGAAGGAACTGGAGATCAAATTCAAGCCTCAAGTTACAAGACTAAAGATGCTATGGGTAGAATATTGAATGATCCGGAAAACATTAGAGAAGATGGAAGAAGTACACAGAGTCACTAAACCAAGAAGAATGGCTGACACCGAAAAATTTCATGAAAAAACATATGATCAAGAGACGATGGTGATGAAGGAGGAAGTTCAAGCTGCTCTGAACAAATTGTCAAAAAAAGTAAGGCCCCAGGAAATTACAGCAAACCAATTGACATATTATAACAAACAGATTCTTCCCTGAATATGCTCACCAGGTTGTGCCAAGGAATTTGCAGGACAGCTACCTGGCCAACTAACTGGAAGAGATCTATATTTATTCCTACCCTCAAAAAAAGGTGATCTGGCAGAGTGAGAAAATTATCGAACAATAATACTAATTTCACACACAAGCAAAATCCTACTGAAAATTACCCCAAAACTACTGGGACAGTACATTGACAGAGAACTACTAGAAATACAAGTTGGGTTTAGAGAAGGTTGTGGTACTAGAGACAATGTCAGATGGATCTTGGCTGAAAGCAATGAGTAGTAGAGGAATGTTTATCTGCAGTTCATGGACTATGCAAAGGCATTGGCTGTGTAGATCACAACAAATTGTGGTCAGCCTTGAGAAGAATGGGAATCCCAGAACACTTAATTGTGCATGTGCAAAACCTATACTTGAACCAGGAGGTATACATCAGAACAGAGGAAGGAAACACTACATTGTTCAAAATTAGAAAGAGATTGGATCATGGAGATTGGTTCTCCTACTTTTTTAATCTGTGTGAAGAACAGATCATTCTGGAGACCAGATTTTATGAAGAGGAACGTGGCATCAGGCTTGGAGAAAGACTCATAAACAACCTGTGTTATGCAGATGACACAACCTTGCTTGCTGAAACTGAGGACCTGAAGCATTTGCTGCAGACGGTCTAGGACTATAATCGTCAATGTAAACTGAAGCTTAACATCAAGAAGATAAACATTGTCACTGATGGACCAATTGACTGTGCCATAATAGATGGAGAAGAAATTGAGGTTGTTAATAATTTCAGTTTGCTCGACTTCACAATCAACACTCTTGACATCAGCAGTCAGGAAATTAAAAGACAAATTGCGCTGGGGAAGTCTGCTGTCAGGGACCTCTCCAAAGTGCTAATGAGCAAATGTCGTTCTAGAGACTAACGTGTGCCTGATTCAGGCCATGTTGTTTTCAATTACTTGCTATACATCATAGAGCTGGACAATAACTAAGGATGACCGAAAAAGAATTGATGTTTCTGAGCTTTGGTGCTGGAGAAGAGAATCAAACATACTATGGACTACTAAAAGAACAAACACGTCTGTCTTAGAGAGGGTAAAAGCAAGTTTCTCTCTGGAGGCAAGGATTTTGAAGCTCCATCTCATATATTTTGGAAACGTGGCTAGGAGCAACCAGTCATCTGAGAAGGACATCATGCTTATAAGGATGGAAAGACAGCACAGGAAAGGTAGACCTAGGTGAGATGGATTGACAAAGTAAATGGGAATATGAATTTAAGTGTGTCAGAGTCAGTGAGACTGAATCAGGATAGATCAGGGTTCAGAGCTATTGTACATAGGGTCTCTATGAGTCATGGGCAATTTGATGGAACATACCAATGACATCATGAAGAAAGTGCAATTAGAGAGCTCTTTAAAGGCAAAGAGAGTGAAACTACATCTCAGTCACTTTGAGAATATTATCAAAAGGAACCAATCCTTGGAGAGAGACATACTGGAAATTGTAGAGTCAGTGAAAAAGAGGCCCAATAAGATAGGCGGACACAGTGACTATCACATTGGGATTGAGCATGACAGAAAAAAACTATATTGGTGCAAGACAGGAAAGAATCAAATCTATTTTTCATATATTTTATATGATTTGTAGCTGATGAGGCAACAAACAACCTACTCCTCAAACTGCAGAAAAAAAATTGACATCTTCAGTGTACTTTCACTGGGCATTTTACTACAGCTTGTGGTTTTGGGGAGGACTAGAGTGTGCAGACAACTGCACACGATTTTCTACAGTTCCTTGAGGTTCAGTGATATATCTTTCTTACTGATACGCATATCTCTTGTCTTTAGTTCCTTGGGCTTGAGGTTAATGACCTTAAGGCTCAACATTGAGCAATACACTCCAATGTATACCAGTGAACAAATTTCACATACTATTAAAGTGGAAGATGGACCAACAGGCAATACATTTTCCCTTATTTTGTTGACAATTAGAGAAAGACATTGCATTAAAGGATTTTTCAAGGTAGATCTCTTTAGAAAGTATAGATGTTTGTTCTGTTCTCATACTCTACACATCAGTCAAAATTCAGGCACAAAATGTTCAAATGAATACCCAGTGATAAATAAGAGCTTCAGACAACTAAGAACCCTGGTGGTATTCCATTTCCAAGATTCCTATGTTGGGCTGCTAACTAATTGGTGGTTTGAATCCACTAGCCACTTCCAGAGAGAAAGACTGGGCGGTTTCTTCCAGTAAAGATTGATAGCCTCAGCAACCTGATGGATGGTTATAAAATAATGACTGGATGTGTGTGTGTGTGTGTGTGTGTGTGTGTGTGTGTGTGTCTGTGTGTCTGTGTGTGTGTGTATGCATATTTCCAAACTCTTGTTCAAACTCTTCAGCCTGCATGACTAATAGGTTTTGCTAAGTAATATTGGTATGTAAAAAATTATCTTTAAAAAAATCAGTGGCTTAAAACAAGAAATGTTTCATTACTTTTCTTGGTTCCTGTGAGTCAGAAATTCAGAAAGCACTCATCAGACAGTGCAGGCTGAAAATCTCTTTTGTGGTTATGAGGGAACAGTAACAGAAGCTGGAAATGGGACAAGCTAGAACAGTTGGAGGGCTGGTTGGGTATGAAGCCTCGTGCCTCATAAACCCACTGTAAGTTTGGACTTCTTCACTGTGTACATGTATCAGGAAACAACTAATATTGCAACTAAAGGATTCAAGAGCAATAATTCTAGGAGTCAGTATAAAAGTAGAATCATGTTTTATTAGTTAGTCTGGGAAGGCCTGCAAAATTCTTACAGTGTTACTTATTCCATTGTTTGCAAGTCTGCCAAGAGTCAAAGGGAAAACAACTACATTCCCCATCTTGGTGAGATAGCGATTAGACATTATAAGAATATGTGTGACAAAGAATATTTTTGATATCTTTGAAAAATAAAAGGTGTTACAGATATTATTCATGAGCAGGTCAGCAAAATACCAAATTAATTCCATATCTTTATATACAACCATGCATCACTTATTATGTGTTAAAACTACTTGGATCTATGCACAGCCATGTTTATCACAGCTTTGTTCACAATAGCAAGGAGTTAGAAACAACCTACGTAACTATCAACAAACGAATGGATAGAGAAGCTCTGTTATATTCACACAATGGAATACTACACTGCATTGAAAAATAAGGAACTCATGAAATATTATTCAAAATGGATGACCCTGGAAAACATTATTCTGAGTAAAATATCTCAGTCATAAAAGGACAAATACAGCATAGTGCCACTGTTATACAATAGGACTATACAATCGGATTTGGGGGGAAACTGAGAAAGATGAGATAAATAATGTATACTGCATTGAAATAGATGAGGGAGAAAACTGTTTAAAAGGGATATATTATTGGATATTTCTGTCATGACAGGAGTCCAGAACTAAGGCTGCATAGTGAAGTAGACCTGGGGGGAGGGATTGTAAAACAATGAAAGCATTTTCTTTACTTTTCAATGAGAAGAGTGGGGGGTAGGGGGCAGGGAAAAAAGTACAACAATGAATGAATGGAAAGCCATAGTATCTGTAGATTTTCATTAAAATTAATAATAATAATGGAAAAGTAAAAAAAAACACCTGCTTGGATCTTAGAAAAAATGCTTTTGAATATTTCACTGTCATTGGGACTCATTCTCATTGTGACTATTTTTGTTCTGCACAAATAAGCTTTTCTTTTGTATTTACCCAGAAATTTCCTATTTTATCTCAAGCATCAATTGTCCCAACACAGCTTTCTCTGACTGTTCTGGAGAGTTAATGCATTCTTCTATGGTCCACACACATCCCAAGTTTTATTATCTGAAAATAATTATTAAACGATATTGCAAGCATTTTTTCATATTCTTATGTTCTTGTATCATCTTACATTGCTGATGCAATGTGATAATTCCAAAGTCTGGACAGGTATCGTCTTGATTTGAAGCTGTGACAGTGTTTGGCCCTCCGGCCTGAAGTAGATTTGAGACTGAAGATATCCTTTCCGGAAAGATGAAGTTAAGATAGCCTTCTGGAGAAAGGTGTATTATCTGATCAAGGAGACTAGAGAGAGCTCTCAGATCCCATCTTGTGGTATATTGTTATGTGCTGTGGAGTCATCTGTATAACAGCCCTAAATTCTGCTCTATCATATGCCAATCTTATTGTCTGTGGTACACCTACCACATTACTCCAGTCATTGAATCTATCCATCTCATCAAGGGTCTTCCTCTTGTGCTGTCCATCTACCCTTCCTAGCATGACATCCCTCTCCAAGGACTGGTCCCTGCTTGCAACTTGTCCAAAGTATATCAAATGAAGCTTCAGAATCCTTGCCTCCTAGGAGCAGCCTAGTCTCACACCCTCCAGGATTAACCTGTTTGTTCCCCTTGCTGTCCATGTTATTTTCAAAATTCTTCTTTAGCACCACAGCTCAAAGGCATCATCTCCTTCTATCATCCCTAGTCATTGTCCAGCTATCTGACACAATGCAAGTAATTGACTATGGCCTGGATCAGGTGAACATTAGTCTCCAGACTGACATCTTTGTTCTTCAGTACTTTGCAGAGGTCTCTGACCACAGACATTCCCAATACAATTTGTCTTGTAATTTTGTGGCTGCTGGTACCAAGAGTGTTGACTGTGGAGCCAAGCAAGCTAAAGTTGTTAATAATCTCAATCTCTTCACCATCTATCATGATGCTGTCAATTGGGCCAGTGGTGAGAATCTTTGTTTTCTTGATATTGAGCTCCAAACCATATTGAAGGCTACAGTGGTTGGCGTTCTGCAACAAGTACTTCAAATCCTCCTCAGTTTTAGCAAACAGGGTTGTGTTATAAGCATAACGGAGATTATTGATGAGTCTACCTCTAAACCTGATGCCACATTTCTCCTCATAGAGCCAAGCCTCCCATATAATCTGTTCTCCATATAGATTGAAGAGGAGGAAGATAGGACACATCCCTGGTGCACACCCTTCCCAATTTTGAACCGTGCAGTGATATTAATGATATTGTTCAATAATTTCTGCTCTTTTTTGGGTATGGGTACAAATATGATTGTCTTACATGCGGTCTGTTGGACAGGAAGTTGTCCTCCATGTTTTTTGCAGAGACAAATGAGTATCTACAGGGTTGCATCTGTTCCTGAAGCACCTGAACTGTACTCCATCAATTCCTTAGGCCTTCTGTATCCTGATGCCTTCAGTGCTGCTGAGACTTCTTCCTTTCATAATGATCCAATTCTTACCAAGTCTTTTGGAACAGAACAGTGACTCTGTATTCCTTTTTGTTTCTTTGAATTCTTCCTGTATCATTCAAGATTTTACCTATAGAATCTTCCATTATTGCAGCTGGAAACTTGAGTTTGTTCTTCAGTTATTTCTGCTTAAGGAATGCTGCATGAAACACCACAGGTGACCCTGCTGATATTTGAAATACCAATGGAATAGTTTCAAGTGTCACAGCAACACTCAAGCCACCACAGTATAGCAAACTAACAGACGGATCTTGAACTCTATGTACAGACTATAAATATTTTAGGTTGATTAATAGGCTGGAAATTAGAATCTACAATATTAATGCAATATATAAGATTATGCCACCATTTAGTTTTTACTCTCATAGATTTTTACACTATTATAAGCATGTTTCAACCAATTATTTTTGTGATTGTACTCATGAATCTTAGAGAGTCCATTTAATGTTTAAATCATTCTCTAAAAATGTCACAAATTAATCTTTGAATGATAATGATTCCAATTGAAACAACCACTGTACTGGTAATGGCAAAGGAAACCAATGTTAGCTATGGTATAAGGTTTAGAAAATATTTTAAAGAATAAAACTGCTAAGCTAGTCATCATCCATTTCAGGTTTACAATTTTATATGAAAAGAGAGATGACAAAAAATCCAGGGAAGTTGATGAACCAGCCTCATCGCTTTTCATAGCATCACCACCAACAATACTGAAATATGTCAAAGCCTGTGTGAAAAATGAAAACCAGTGACAATGAAAGCATTCAACTTGAAAGATATATTACCTCTTTCCCATGTTACACTTCAGAGACAATACAAAACACGATTACTAGTCCCAATGGAAGGAAGGACTCTTTACAAGTGATATTACCATTTCAAAATATCTTTGTATAAAAGTAGAGCTAAATAAAGACCCTGCAATACAAGGACTTCTAAAACAGAAACTGGGAATTCTGTATATAAGATATATTCTTGCATAGAGGAATGGCAGGAGTAGAAAGAAGTAAGTCTCTATATCATTGATTCATGCTTAATAAAGGGAATAAAAAATCTCTCAATTAAAAGTTAGTAAATGTATTATTATAATAAGTATCATGAGTTTATATACCAATTATATATTATTTTTATATAGATAAAATACAAATAGAGTGCTTTTATGCACTGTCAGGTCATTGCCCTGAATGAATTGCCCATTCATAGACCAAAGAGCTAAATATTTACAAATCATCTCAAAATTAATGAACAATATAGTTTGGGTGAAGGTTTTCCATCATAGTTCTGTGTTAGCTGTTTCCTATGAATACGGATGGCTAAGGAGCTATCGTGGCATAATGACCAACACTCGTTCTTATTCATTGCTGTCAATTCATAACCATCTCAGATTTGACAATCCACTGGGTTTTGAAAGGCTTCAAATTGCACAACAGAAGATTTATGTCCTTTTTGCTATGAAGCCACCAGAGAGGCACAGCTTTAGGTTAGCATCACAACTCCCTGTGAACTATACCTCCAGAAACACCTTTGCTTAACACTGAATGCTAACCAAAAGTTCAGTGGTTTGAATACATAACACTTCTACAACAGAAAGTTGTGGCACTATATTTCCATCAAGACACAGATTCAGAAACCTCAAGGGGCAGTACTACTCCGTCATACATGATGGCAATTGATTGACATAGAATCTATAACAATGGCCTTTTGCGGGACCCTATGTACAACAGAACACACGCAGACTAGCAGAAAAGGCAACCTAGGTAGAACTTTCAAGTATCGAAATACAAAGGAAGAGGAACAGTTGTAAGCAGACACTAGTGATTGGAACATGGAATGTGAGAACCATGAATGTAGTAGGAAAATTAGAATTTAAGAGAGAAATGGAACGCATAAATATTGACATACTAGGCACTGGAGAGATTAGATGGACTGGCATGGGGCATTTTGAGTCAGATGATCATATGATATATTACTCCGGAGATGAAAAGGTGAGAAAAATGGGGTTGCTTTCATAGTTTAAAAAGTAATTTCTAGATCCATCTTGAAGTACAACATTGTGAGTGACAGGATTATATCCATACACTTACAAGGAAGTTCAGTAAATACCACTATCCTTCAGATATATGCACCAACAACCAGAGCCAAAGAAGAAGAAATAGATGATTTCTACCAACTTTTACAGTCGGATATAGATCAAACATGCAATCAAGATGCATTGATAATTATGGGTGACTGGAACGCAAAAGTTGGGAACAGAGAAGAAGAATCATTAGTTGGAAAACATGGGCTTGGTGACAGAAATGAAGCTGGAGATAGAATGAATTTTGTACAATGACTTATTCATTGCAAATATGTTTTATAAGAAACATAAACGTAGGTTATACTCATGGATTTTACCTGATGGTATGCATAGGAATCAGATTGATTACATCTGTGGAAAAAACGGCTGGAGAAGCTCAGTATCAGCTGTGAAAACTAGGCCAGGAGCTGATTGTGGAACAGATCACCAACTACTCATATGCAAGTTCATTCTGAAGCTGAGGAAAACTAAACCGAATCCACAGGAGCCAAAATATGACTTTGATTTCATCCCACATGAACTTCAGAATCACCTCAGGAACAGGTTTAAGGCCTTAAATACTAGTGAGCCAAGGCCAGATGAGTTGTGGGAAGATGTAAAATGTATCATCCAGGAAGAGTGCAAACAGTCATTACAAAGACAGAAGAGGAAGAAAAGACCAAAATGGATGTCAGAAGAAAATCTAAAGATTGCACTGGAGCGTAGAGATGCCAAAGTACAAGGAAGAATTCAAGATACTAAAGAGCTGAACAGAAGATTCCAAAAGCAGCACTGGACGACAAAGCAA
>NW_006399763.1:27377269-27384669 GCF_000299155.1 Elephantulus edwardii | reverse complement strand
GGAGGGATGGTGCAAGAGGGGAAGACCCTCTATGAGATGGATTGATTCAGTGACTCTGGTAATCGGGACGGGTGTGTCAGAGGCAGTGCGATTGGCACAGGATAGAGCAAACAACTCAATGGCACATAACAACTACAACAACAACAATCTAGGAAAACCCACTGCCATTGGGTCTAATTCTCAACTTTCATTCCATCAGTTTTTGTCCATCAACATTTAATATCCTTAGTGAGATGTTAGCCAAAAGTAGGCTTGGATCCACTAGCTGTTCCTTAAGGAAAAGGTTGGATAATCTTTCCTTATAAAGCTGACAGCCTTAGAAACATGATGGAGGGTCATTGTGAGTCAGAATTCACTGAAGAGTCAGGGTAGTATGTAGTTGTTGGGTGCCATCAAGTTGAACACAATGCTTAGTGACCATATAAACAGCAGATCCACACCTTGCTCTATACTGCATCATCCTCAAGATCTCTGATACATTCAAACCCCATTGTTACAGTGACTATATCAAAGCATCTCATTGAGAATCTTCCTCTCTTTTTCTGACCTTTCGACTTACCCTGTGTCATGTCTTTTTCCCAAGGATTGGTCCTTCTTAACAACATGCCAAAGAATGTAGACAAAGTTTCACCAACATTGCCTTCAAGGAGCACTCTGATTGCCTGTCCTCTACACAGAATTGATGTTCCATTAGCTGTCCACAGGATAGTCAGGATTTTTCTTTAATACCATCCAAAGACATCGGTTCTTCTTTTGGTGTCTTTCACATTCATAGGAAACAATTGAAAATATGGCTTGGATCAGGTGAACTTTTGTCTTGAAACTGACATCCTTTTTCTTTAGCACTCTGTAAAATCCTTGACAATATGAAAAAAGATAATATTGCATCTCAAATGTGACTTTCTTTTACTTGTTCCTCGAGGCACTATGAAATATGAGCTTGTATAAAAATGAGAACTTTCTCTTCAGATGAACATAAAAAAGAGTTCAGCTTTTCTATAAAGAAAAAAGTTATATAATCCACTTTAATAATCTTAAAATAGTATAGAGAAATAATACTTCAAAATAAGTTTATCTAATTTTAGAGTTTTAAAAGATGAAATTACTGTATCAATTTCAGTGATTCTTTCCCTATGTTAAGAAAAATTAAAATTTTTCATCATAGCTTTTTCCCTGTTGGTAGATTTGCTATTTAAGGATTTTTCTGTCTTTGCATATGTGCATAGATATGTGTGTTTTTGGTCCCTTTTAATTTTTTTATCATCCTTGTGGAGGAACTGCTACTGCTTGATCAGTATTAACTATTTTTATATGTTTATGCATGTAATTTTATTGAAATTACAAGTAGTTGCTTTCAATGTATTTGATTCTTAATGAACCACATTTTTTGCCATCCAATACTAGTTTTACTTTGTGTATTTTATGCTTTTAGTCCTAATGGTAAGAAGCTGGCTGTAATCCCAAAGGTTTATGGTTGGAATCCACCAGCTGCTCCTCAAGAGAAGGGTGGGCAGTCTCTTCCCATGCCATTAACTGTCTCAAAACCCAGGAGGTCAACTGTAGATTGGTTAAAGCTCAAAAGCACGTAACAGCAACAACAACAACACAGTTACTAATATACTGCATACTCTGGTGGTCTAGCTGTATTGCAATTTTTATGGCAAGTGGTTCAAATCTAAATGCTGCTCCATGGGAGAGGGATAGGCAATGCCTCAATCAATTAATTGCCTCTGAAAACCTGCTGTAGGGTCAACTAGATGGTACTGACTTGATCAAACATAATAACAACTATGTTGTAGTATGTAATTTTCTGAAGTTAAAATTTTCTTAATGTTTCCCTCCAAGAAAAATAAAACTTGACTTTAAACTTCTGAAACTAAAAGGAAATATTAATGAAAATTTGGGTTATGTAATGATGTAATGGTGGAAAACAACTCTTTTAAAAAACTCAAGATATCATTTTTTTAAAAAAACCTTTTATGTACCTAATGCTTTGAAAAGTTTTCACTTTTCAAGCATAAATGTGGAATACATATTGTGAGTTTTATTGTTTGAGAAGCAAATGCATATGGAATATCCTCCACGTTTTCCTTCACTCCTATTAGGCTCAAACTGAGCAGGCTTAGAGACAAAATCTTAAAGCCCTGAACAGAAGATTTCAAAGGGCAGCATGGGAAGACAAAGCCAAGTATTATAATGAAACGTGCAAAGAGCCGGAGTCAGGAAGCCAAAAAGGCCAAACCTGTTCATCATTTCTTAAGCTGAAGGAACTGAAGAAAAAATTAAAGTCTTGAGTTGCAAAATTTAAGGACACTATGGGCAGAATATTAGATGATCCAGGAAGCGTTAAAAGATGATGAAAGGAATATAGAGTCACTGAATAAAAAAGAATAAATTGACACAGAAGAATTTAATGAAACAACATATGATTAAAAGACAATTCTCTGAAGGAATTGGCAAAAAAACAAGGCCCCAAGAATTAACAGCATAATAACTGGCATATTTCAACAAATAAATTCTGCCCTAGATGTGTTCACCAGCTTGGGCCAAGAAATCTAAAGGATAACAGGCTGACCAACAAATTGACTGGAAGAGATTCATATTCATTCACATTTTAAAAAAAAGGTGATCCGACAAAATGTGGAAATTATCAAAGAATACCATTAATATCACATGCAAGCAAGAATCTGCTGAAAATTATCCAAAAATGACTGGAACAGAATATCAACAGAGAATTGCCAGATGTGCAGACTGGGTTTAGAAGAGGTCAAGGCAGTACAGACATTATAGCCAATATTAGATGGATCTTGGCTGAAAGCAGAGAGTACCTGAGGAGAGTCTGTTTGTCATTGACTATGTAAAGGCATTTATTTGATTTGTGGATCACATCAAACTGTGGCTAATTCTGAGAAGAATGGGAATCCCAAAACACTTGATTATGCTTATGAGAAGCCTATACTTAAAGCAGGAGGCAGTCATTAGAAAAGAGCAAAGAAACACTGCATGGTTCAAAAGCAGGAAAAGTGTATGCCAGGGACGTATCCTATCTCCATGCTTTTTCAATCTATATGTGGAACAGATCATTCAGGAGGCTGGGCTCTACGAGGAGGAATGTGGCTTCCGGATTGGTAGAAGACTCGTCAACAACCTGTGTTATGCCTGCCGAAACTGAAGAGGACCTGAGGCATTTGCCTCATAACTGTAGTCTTCGAAATAAACTGAAGCTTA
This sequence comes from Elephantulus edwardii, assembly GCF_000299155.1. Taxonomy (NCBI): domain Eukaryota; kingdom Metazoa; phylum Chordata; class Mammalia; order Macroscelidea; family Macroscelididae; genus Elephantulus; species Elephantulus edwardii. The sequence continues at coordinate 27,381,441 of NW_006399763.1, read as the reverse complement.
ACATCAAGAAGACAAAGATTCTCACCACTAGGCCATTGACAGCACCATGATAGATGGAGAAGAGATTGACGTTATTAACAGTTTTGGCTTGTTTGGCTAAACAATCAATATTCTTGATATTAGCAGCTAGAAAATCAAAAGACAAATTACATTATCAGGAATTTTTCCAGAGTATTGAGGCTCAATGATGTCAGTCTAGTGACTAAGGGGATCCTAATCCAGGCTATGGTCTTCTCAAGTACATGCTCTGCATAAAAAAGCTTGACAATGACTAAGGATGACAGGAGAAGAACTGATGCCTTTGAGTTGTGGTGCTGGAAATGAGTCTTGAACATACCATGGACTGGCAAGAGAAAAAAGAAGTCTGTCTTGGAGAGGGTGAAAACATGTTTCTCCTTAGATGCAAGGATTCTGAAGCTCTGACTCACTCACTTTGGACATGTGTTCAGGAAGTCCTTGGAGAAGGACATCATGCTTGTAAGGGTAGAGGGACAACGTAGAAGAGGAAGACTCCAGATGAAATGGATTTACATGGTAACTGGGGCAATGACATTAGATGTTTTGAGTCAGTGAGACTGGTTAAGCATAGCATAGGTTTCATACTTAGGGTCACTATGAACAACAACAGAAGTAGAAAAAGGGAGTTCTTCCTGCCAGAAAGAAAGAAGAAACAAAAAATGTGGTGTTCTCGAGACAGACTGAGAAGGAGACAACACAGCATGAGCAGTGGAGAATTACAGAAGATGTGACACAAAGCTGACATGAGACTGCTACATCATGGAACTAGAGATAGGAGACCTTATCGAAACTCACTGAGAGATTGAATGTGGGAAGGGTGATGCCATAATTAGCAAAAATAAGAGTTCTTTTAACATTGGCCTAAAGCCTCAAAGCTGAAGGTCAAAGGCCCGTAAGCATGCTTGAGGACCTGTTCTAACTGAAGGATTGTATCTTGTTTCCAATGTGAAGTGCAATTTTTTTCCAATAAACCCTCTGTAGTGTTAAGACTTTTGAAAATGGATGTTCTATCTATTGCCTTAGGCCCTACTCCTACTCCTCACAGGGGGCGTGGTCCTTAGGCTGCCTCAACTGAAGACACATAGCTAAGCTGTTGATGAGTGCCTTTAATACCAATAGCTGTGAAACTAACATAATAGAAATAGTTAACCAGACTGTAGTGTTCACTACTTCTCTCCAAAACCACACCTCAAAGCTATTGATTCCTCTCTCGTCATCATTTTTCGTTGTCTAGCTCTCAAATGCATAGCAGATGATTGGAAAGACTATGTACAATCTCCTCCCATGTGATTACATTCCTCTAAAAACCCACTGGAAGGTCAGCTAAGGGTCATTTCCAACCAGATGGTAAACAACAAAAACATGGCTTGAGTTACAAGTTGGTTTTTAAAATGACATCATTGCTTTCAGTACTTTGAAGAGGTTTCTGACAGCAGACTTTCCCAATACTACATGCCTCCTGATCTCCTGACTGCTAGTATCAAGGGTGTTGATTGTAGATCCAAGCAAAATAAAATTATTGACAATTTTAATCTTTTCTCTATATATCATGATATTGCCGAGTGGTGAGGATTTTGTTTTCTTGATATTGAAACTAATTCATATTGAAGGCAGTAGGACTTGATCTTCTGCAGCAAGCATCTAAATCTTCCTTGCTTTCAGCAAGCAAGGCTCTATCATTTGCATAATGCAGGATATTTATGAGTCTTTGTTATATCCTGAGTCCACACTCTTTTTCATAAAGTCTAATTTCTTGAATGATTTGCTTAGCGAACATATTGAATAAATATGGAGAAAGGATACAGACCTGATGCATACCTTTATGGATTTTAAGCTATAAAGTGTTCCTTTGCTGGGTTCTTTTGGTTTTCTTAAAAAACAAAATAAGATATTGAAATAATTACATGTGCAGCTTTCACTTTACAATATAAAAATACAATGTTTATAGATCTTGGTATGTTTTAAATAAAGTGTAAGAGGGGATTTAAAATATGCTTAAGGTTAATTTTTAAATATAGCTACTCTATTTTTCTAATTTCTTTTCAATCCTCAAAATAAAATTTTAAAAAGTCTTCTAAATCTCAAAAGTAAGTGGAATATATCTCAAATTCTTATATAGTCCAGTCTTTCTGGAGTCATGGAAACTGGATAAACTTCTGGAACTATTGCTCTAGGGTAATCTTTAAACTTGGAACCAAAGATATTATCTGAAATCTTGAAACTAAAAAATAGTTTAGCTTGACTGAAAAAACACCACCACCACCAAAAAACTAAAACCAAGAAATGCCTGCTTTGAGCAATCTGCTCTTTTGAAAACTACATGGTATCAACAGCAACTCAGGGGATTAGATGGAAGACTTGGTTGTCAGTGAGTTTGCACTGATGAGGAAGAACAGCCTAGAGAGAGGGTAAGAATGGCTGCACAAGGGTGTGAATGATATGCTGAATTCTACATAAACTTGTGAATTTAGATGTTTTGCTGTGATATATGTTGGGCACATACTCTTAATAAAAAGAAATGAAATAAAACTATAAATGATTCCAAAACACATATTAGGGAAAGATGATCTGAACCAAAGTTCAAAGTGATTTCCAAGTGTGTGATTCTATTTCTATGAAGCTCTAACATTAACAAAACTATTTGCAGTATTAACAGCCAGGATAGTGGTTGCCTTTGAGGTCAGGAAAGTAACTTGAAGTGGATTTAAGGTGACTTTTGATCTTAGAATTGGTCAAAAATATTCCTTCAGTTTAAGAAAATTCATGGAGCTGTAAAATTATGATTAGAGTACTTTTATACATTTATGAAATTAGTAATAATGAAACATTATAAAAAGTTTTAATCTGCATTCCTTTAGAGTGTGTGTGTGTGTGTGTGTGTGTGTGTGTGAGATATCTGACTGATTAAAGGTAGCTTGAAATTTTGATCTGCCAAAACCAAGTTTAAGAGTCTGGATTTTAGGGAAGGAATAGGTAGGGAGGAAAATATGCAACAAGGAATTAATAGAAATCCAAGTTATCTATAATTTTTCTTTAAATCTCAATTAAAAAAGATCTAGGCGTTATTTCTTATAGACACCAATTTTTAAACGGCTTACATTTTGGGAATTAGAGATTAGTGTGCAGTCTTCATTATCCAGTGCTGCTAACACAGATAGTCTACAAGTGAGTGGCCTTAAATTTTTTTTTTCTTAAAAAAAATATTCTCTCACAGTTAGAAACGAGAAGTCCAAATTCAAGGTGCAGGTTTTGTGGTAAAGTCTTCTCTGTTGGTTCTGGAGGAAAGTCTTTGTTCCTTTATAGCCTCGAGCTCAGAGATTCACTATGAAAGAAGCCGGGGTCCAAAGATGCATTTACTTATGGCTCTTTCTTGGGGGTACTGATGTCCCTACCTTCTTATTTCTTCTTTCTTTTATCCTCTGTAGAATAGAAAGTGTTGCAGGCCATGCCTAAGGAGACTACCCTTATATCAGATCACGCTTGTAACTGAATTAATGGTTTTGATACATATAGTATAATTTCTTTATATGGGACCAGGACTGATCACATAAGACCACATCATGGGAATAAGCACATCATCACATAACTGCCACATTATATTTACTGTATCTGAGAATCATGACTCAATGATTCATCAATGACTCAATGAATCATCACTTAACACATATTTTATGGGGTCACAACTCAACCTATGACAGATATAGATTTAGCTTTTTTTTATTATACTGATTTATTTACAAAGTTTAAATACATTGTTTTTCACATCAGATCTTTCCCATTTCCTTTACACACAGTACCATCAAATTGTGAGACCCTATGTTTAACTTCCCATTCTCACCCCTCTGCCTTCATCATTTCCTTATAAGTAAGTCATGCCTGCCTAGTTGATAATTTTATCAATCAATTTTTCAGTCTCTTTCAAGAATATTATTGTGATGTTCTCTAAGAAGTAACTAATTTTCTCAGCTCCTTGATTATCTTTCTTATGCTAATCCATCTCCTATTCTTTTCCTTACAGGCTGAGATTTCCTTGACTTTAACTTCATTTGAAAATAATATAAAATACATTCTCCCAGATGCTCTGCTGAAGAAGGAGGAACAATCTCCTCCTGTACCAGTCAGATCTGATTTGACAGTACACACAGACAAACAAT
>NW_006399763.1:27340840-27377169 GCF_000299155.1 Elephantulus edwardii | reverse complement strand
AAAAAAAACAAACAAAAACCCCCTTTATTAAAAAAATGGTTGTGTTGGTTCTGACTCATAGCAAGCTCACAGAACAGAGTAGACATTCCCTATAGGTTCTCAAGGCTATAGACTTTATAGAAGCAGACAACTACATCTTACTCCCATAGAGAATCTGTTGGGTTGACACTAATGACTTTTCAGTCAACAGATGATAAGATAATAACCATTTTTAATACCAGTGTTTCATCAAAGTATATTTTATAATAGAAAAGTTCATAACAAATGACTAAAACCCAACGTTATCCAAATATTTAAATCAATCATCACAGTGTTTACCCATTTGTTCATTTTAAAATAGCGTATGCCCTTTTCCCATTCCCCATCCACATCCTATTAAATGCACGTCTCTAAACCTCTGTGTAATGCAAAAACATTCTCAAAATGAGGAATATAAAAACAACTTTAACATTAAATCAACACATTAGAAAGATAATTAGGCAATATAATCTTTTAAAAAATTAGGAAGTAACTTTTTTGGTAATAACAAAGACCATGTGAGACAATCTCAGAAGCATCTATTTCATTCTTGTAGCATGAGTGAAAAGTGAATCACACTCTAAAGCATGATATAAAGATGGAAAACCTCATCTCATTAAATTCAGAGTAAAAGAGTCATTCTTTATGCACAAAAGAAATAATCTGGATATAGTTTAGATAAATTTTGCTATTCTTAAGACACAGTAGGGCCTAGATTTGGCTATAAGTTTAGAAAAGTCTTCATGCCCGTACTGTTTTATCTTTCTTCCTTACCTCTGTGTTCTAATATCTGACAGAATACGTATAGTGCTCAGTAGGCAACCAAAACATCTCTTGACTATACATGTGTATAACTTCATAAATGAATGAAGCAAAATGGAAATGTCATTCACTGTGGCACTAATGAGAAGAACTGTGAGTGGCCTAAAAGGGTTGGAGACATGTGGATGTGCACTAACAAATACTTAATGAGCAATTTAATTACCAGGCTGAGTCTGGCCTTTATTAGAGTGTATTATTTTTAAGGTCATAAAGTATTTATATGGCTTAGACATATATATCTACTTCTGTCCTCTTTTTAAAAATACTTTGTATTAACTTGCATCTTGACAAAGAATATAATTATGTGCATTTCCTCAAGATAAGGGAGAAAATATACCTCCAATGGAAAAATCAATTTGTTAAATCTATATTTTTCATGCTATAAAGTATTTTTACTTCGAGAATTACCAGGATTAATTGCCTTCATTTGTTCTCCATGTGGTGATATTTAGACTTTTCAATAGATGTATTCTCCCGCCCTCACTAAATGCCCAATAATTTCTTAAAACTCCTTTTGGAAACATTCCCAGATGTAAGTAAATACGTTGAAAATAAGAGAACTAAGAAAGTAGTGGTCTTAAAAAGGAAATTTCATAAAGACAACTTTAAGTTGGAAACTAATTTGTGTTGAATTAAAGAGGAATGTGTTACTATGAAGCTGAGAAATACCAGCACAATGGTAGCAATGTGGCTCATCAAGATCGCAGGAGAACTTCAAACGTTACTTTGAAGGTGGAAGTCAGTATAATTCCACATGGTTCTTAAAATAAACACACTAGAGTCTATTGTATAGCCCTGAGTAGCACTGCCCTTAGCAAAAACAAGGTGAGCTGGGATCTATCAACTTATAGCCACAATTGAAATAAGCCAATTTTGTTAATGGATATAAGTTCCCAGAAATGGTGCATGAGATTATAATTAACTACTTAAGAAAGGCAGGCAGTACGTTAGTAGAGTACTAGGTTTAATTCCAAAGCTGTGACAGAAGCAATAAGCAGTCAAAATAGCATATGAGTCATAAGATTTTTTTAAAAAAAGTTTTAGTGTAATCATTTTTTGCACTACTGAGTGAAGTAAAAACATTAAGAAAGTTTTTCATTCGTTACAGCAAACTCTGTGCTTGAATTATGGGAGGGGGGAATAGTGTAAAATGGTGCTCAGAACATTCTTTTATATAAATATTGAACAGTTATTTTACTCTAGTTAGCATTCTCATGAGCTTTTCAGTGGTCTGTGTAAAAAGACTAAAGAATAAATTTCAGCTTGAGTCACTCTGCTTCAGATTGTTTCATAGTCATGAATTAAACAATCACCCTAAGAATCTAATAATTACAACAAGACATTATAGATGAGCAAAAGTGCACAAATAACTGACTATATGACTATTGGTAGTGTGCTAAGTATAAAATATTAACATAGTCTATGAAAAATATTATATAATATCCATAAATATATAAATCTATTATCCACGCGTCCAACATATCTCTGTTACACACCACTACAGAAGACCATTCAGGTGGGATACATTCAAGGTATGTTTTGGTCCTTGTGAATTTGTTTTCATTTTCTTCATTTTCAATTTGAACTATGCAGTTTGAAAGTGCTCCTTCAAGGAAAATGTTGTGAAGCTTCACCTTTCCGACATGCTGCTAGGAAAGGTTATTCCTTGGAATGGGACATCATGCTGGGAAAGTTAGCTAGTCAGAGAAAGAGAAGAAGAGCCACAGTGAGCTCGAGTGACACAATGACTGCAGCAATGGGCTCAAGTGCATGAGAGATGTTGAACATGGTACAAGATAGGACAAGGTTCTGATCTGTTGTCCTTAAGGTCACTAAAAGTCAGCTCTATTCTATAGAACCTTGAACAAGAGAAGACTTTACAGACAGGATGCTTCCTAAAAACAAGAGTGGAGAGATTTCATTTTACTTATTTTATGCATGTTATCATGTTATCAGGAGGGTCTGATCTCTGAATTTAAACATGAATTGTGATAAAGAAGAAATTTAACTCCTTGCCATTGAATTAGAACTAACTCACGGTTCCACTGGGTTTCTAAGGCTGTAAATCACATGGCAGGAGATAGCCCATATTTATCTCTCTGAGTAGTTAGTGGTGTCAAAAAGGCACAGGATTTGGATTAGTAACATAATTCCCTTTAGTCTGTGTCACCCGATCTCCCAGGTAAAGAAAATGGTTAAAAAGAAGATGACCCTCAAAGAGTTAGAGTATAACATTGGGTTCAGACAAAAATGGGAAGAAAGCACAAAACCAGACCGTCATATTTCATTCTAAAGACTTTATTTAAAAACGTCCAAAATTATTATAGTACAAAATTAATTTAAAAATAAATCTTTAGCACAGCAATAATTTCATCACTATCCTAAAGCAATAATAAAATAATAAGATATAAAGTTACAAAACACGTTGTGCTGATTATGACTTACGATGACTCTTTATTCACCAGAATAGAAATGTAATCCACAAGGCTCCCAATGGTTAATTTTTCCTCAGTAGAGTGGATCACGCTCATTGGTGCTCAAGGCCTCAAACCTGTTCTTGAGATGGCTTTGAAGGTTTGTCCTGGAGAAGTGAAGCCAGAATGCTCCTTGGAGTCCTTGGAGTCAAGGATTCTGAGAAGCTTCGTCTGGCATACTTTGGGCATGTTGCAAGGAGGGACTGATCCTTGGAGAGGGACATCATGTTTGGGAGAGTGGAAGGACAGTGCAGGAGAGGAATACCCTTGAGGAGATGGATCGATTGTGTGAGTGGAGTGGTGGGAATGAGTGCATTTGAGATGGCTAGGTTGGCACAGGATAGAACGGCGTTTAAAACTCTTGTACACAGGGTCGGTATGAGTTACAAGCAACTCGGCACATAACAACAACAACAACAACAGAGTGGATCACTAGGATCGTCTTCTTCTGCTGCTTCTGCTTCTGTTTATGCTTCTGCTTCCGCTTCTTCTTCTTTAGCTTTGTTGTTATTTTTTAATAAAATATTTTAATTGTGATTTTAACAAAAATTTACAGAAAAGTTAGATTTTCATTCATTCATTCATTCATTCATTCATTCATTCATTCCTGTACCCTTTATTGCCTCTTTTCCCTCCCCCCCTTTAACTTTCTTTTAATATTCATTCATTATTGTATGATTACCTCCCACCTCACCCCAGCTCTCTTTGTAATGTACCTCTTATTTTGAGTTGCTGTCGTACATGTAATGCCTAATCGTATATTCCTTTTAGACAGCTTATTTCTAGGCTTTTCTTCTGCGGTGCTTCTGGGTCTGACACAGTCAAACTTTAATGTGACTCTAGTATAAGTAGATATTTTGATTGCAATATTTTAAGACACTCCAAAACACACCTGCTGAGTTAAATCACTCCAAGAATCCTGATTCTCTCAAAATTTTAGATATTAAATATTTGCCCAATGGCTGAATTTTGTAAAAGTCAAGTTAATGTAACAGAATAAACAAAAACAAATTTGACAGTAAAAAATTTCCTCAGTATGTCGGGCAGCAATGAAATGAGGAAACATGTTAGTTGGATATGGGAATCCTGGCTGATGTAAACAGTTAATGCTGTTGAATGTTAATGGAAAGTTTAGAGTTTTGAGTCAATGAGAGGCAAAGTTTGGTTTCTAGCTCAACTTGTAATGCACTATACAACCATGGATTATTTATTTCCAATGACAGGAGGCTATAATTTCTTTCTGAATGTTGGTTGCAGTTTGTAATTCCTAATACAGATGTATCTCCTTAAAACAGCTCACTACATGGCAGGCAACTTCTATCAGAGCAAACAATCCAAGAGAAAGCAAGATAAGAGAAAGCTACAAAACATTTTACAATCTAGTCCCAGGAGTGAAATAATCTACTATAAATATATTGGTCACACACGTTAATCTTGCTACAAGGCAATGGACTTCAGTAGGTTATGGATTTCAGGTGGCAATTATCACTGGGGACTATTTTGGAAGCTGAATACCATAACATTCAAGCAAAAATAATGCAGATAAAATTGAAATAATGAATTAAGAATGATCAAGGGACCTGAAGCATAGCCTAGATTCTGAAATTGGTTAATAGTGTGGTATTAACCAAGCCTTTACCTTCCTGTGTAAAATGAGAGCTTTTGTTTTAGTAAACTTTCAAGTATCTTCTAACTTGAAAACTGTGAGATTAGATGGAATAGCAGTTTCAATACAGTTTTCAGTTTCAGTCCAGCCATTAAGGAGCTATGATGGGGAGAGAATCATAAAGTTCAGTCAAAGTCAGTTCACACTCAATTAAGAAATACTTCCTCCTATGCTCATTCCTTACTCATCAGTATGACTAGCTTCTAACAACTGACTTGTCAAGTTGTTATGTGAATATTCATGTTATATAAAAATAGAGGGTGGCCATACAACCTCACCTTCTCACAATATGTTGCCTGGCTCTGGACTCTTTGCTAAGGTCACTTGTCACTGCTGCCTCCCCTTACACATGTTAGTTAGGGGTCCTCCGCAGCCTGCCTCCCACACACAGAACAAGCTCACACAGTCTTTGAAAGCAAGGCTATCCTGCTCTTGCCACATATTCAGAAAAGATGACCTGAATCTATCCTACAATAACCACCTCATTTTTAAAAAGTTGTAATATTTTTCGAGAACAAGGTTTTCCAATCTGTGGTTGAGAGAACTTGACAGTCCACTGTATCTTCCTATCAACCCACACCTAAACGTTCTGCTTCTTGTTGAATAATTCTATTCACCTTATATTCCCATACTCTCACCAGAACCAACAATACAGAATTTCCTACAAGTCATTAAGTCCAGACTCGGCCTCTTTCCTTGACCTTAAACGACAGTTTCCTCTGACCACTCATTTACTGGTCTCATTTCTACCCAGGTAGCCTGCCTTACGTTACCTGTACTCATCCAGGAGTGCGTATTGGTAAATATAATTGGTTATATAAGTCCTGGTCAGCTGATTTAATGTCTCACAGGGCCCAAAGCACCTGAAGTCCTAGCTCAGAGTTCCTTTTCTGCTTATCCTTTGAGGCTAGAGCTCAAGATAGGCATAAAAAAAATCTCATTTTTTTTCTCAACCCAGAGGACAGCCCTCCGTCAAAACATGAACCACTGATACCTCTGCTTCAATGCCCTATTTTTTTATTGTACAGGTGAAATGGGAAATAAGACAGTCTTTAAATAAAGAGTAGATGTAATGTAGCCAGGAAGACAAAACCCATTTTGTTGTTGTTACTAAGTGCCATTGAGTTGAGTATTACTCAGAATGACCCCAGGAACATTAGATCTGAATGCTCTCCTTTTCTAAGGCATTCTCATCATTCCTGATATATTTGAGCCCATTGCCACAGACACTTCGTCAGTTCATTTCATTGAGGATCTTCCTCTCTTTTGATGACCCTCCACCTTTTCAAGTATGATGTCCTTTTCAAAGGAATAACTTCTCCTAACAAGATGTCCAAAACATGTGGGGCAAAGCTTCATCACCTTTACTTCCAAGAAATATTTCGGTTGCACTTTCTCTAATACATATCTGTTTGTTCCTTTGATTGTCCATGGGATATTCAGTACTACTCTTCTCCAACACCGTAAGTCAACTGTAACTTATTTTACCTTATTATAGATGCAACTATTATTGATAACAAATATAAGTAGTCATAAATATATTACTATATTATTGTGTTGTCTTACCTAATTGATGGTTATTAGGAAATTGACAAAACATGTGTACTGCTGCGGTATTTCAGAATATTGTTAGTTAAAAATGATATGCATTCAGGCATCTTCAACTAATATACAACTGCTAACACAAGGTATAGAAAGCTTTCTGAAACTCATTTTAGGTCATCTTGAGTATTTTGTCATCAGAAAGCAGTCATTTTTGAACAGCTGCCTCAAGGACTTTTCAAGAGGATTGCAAGTCATGAGAGTAGAAAAGTCTTTTAGGGGATCAAAATATATCCTAATGTCAACCCCAAGGCCTCTTGTTGTATAGTCAAGGATGGCTGCATATAATAGACTGAATAAAACTGAAACATTAGACAGCTCTGTTTCCCAGGATTGGTGATGGATGGCTCTAGCCAGATGCCATCAACACTAACTTGACCAGTCATTTCATCATGAAAGTTTCAAGTTGTTTGTAAAGTTCTTCGGAAAACCAACTTAAATTGTCATTGTCAGAGCATATTCTCTGCTATTAGTAAATGTGAGAAATTACTAATGAAAACATTGACAGTTGGAAGGCTATAACATTTCTGTTCATTATAAAAGGATATCAGTGCAGCCAACCAAAATATCTCCAAAAAGTTAAGGTAAATAATTATTAATGATTTCTCAATAAAATGAACATCAGTAAAATCCACTTACCATTCAATGTGCTTCAGCCAATGCTTGAAGAGGACACCTGAGTAAACAAGATGAACAGAGTCTTCAGTGGCTTACAATCTACCCTATGGAAGAGGATAGAACAGGACAATTGAAGGAAGAATGAGTAGTTATTATCACAATAAATTTTCTCAATTCTTATAAAGAAAAGTCAACTGTGGGACAAATAAATTACATTTTGACAATTAAAGCATCAGTTCTGTCTTTGATATTTATAGCTACAATATTTTCACTCTCTCTTTCTCTGTTGGGAGCCTTGTTAGTCTAGTGCTTAGGACCTGTGCTGCCATCCCCCAAAAGGCACAAAGCTCAATTCCACCACCTGCTTGGTGGGAGAAAGATGGGCAATCTCCTCACCTGTCATTTGCTGTTCCTGAAAAATCTGTTGGAGAGTTAGCTATGGGTCAGATCTGACTCAACAGTGCATAACAATAACTTTCTCTGTTGCTCAATTTTGCTATTTCCTTTTTGAAAACTGCGTCATGTATTCTATGACTTGTCTTTCTTCTGTGTTATTCATAGTTCTGGACACTGACCCTGAACGACTACACAAATTGTCCTTTTAACTTTTATTTGGGTTTAGCCAATGGAGAGCATAAAGAAAAGAGTAAATTGAGCTCAAGGTATTTATTCATAAATCTTCTCATTTCTTTTTGTTTATGATGGCAATAGTTCCAGTGTATCCCTGTGATTTCTCTGTGCACGTAATATATAACTTATAGATGGAATTGTAATTCTAAATGTTACCTTTGTTAAACAGCCCTTGAATTATTCTAATTTTGTTGTGTCTTAGTTAATTAGTACTTCAGGGATATCACAAGTGGACAACTTTAACAAAAAATGTATTCTTGTTAAAAATTTTATTTTATGTTAGTTTGCTTACAGTGTTTGTATACATTGTGTTTCATACTATTTTTCATTCACATTGTTTCATACAAACATTCCCATTCATTGTGTTTCATAAAATTAATTAACTTTGGACTATGCTTATCATTACTCTGTCTTTTCAGGTACCCCCAGATCCTTCACATTTCCTTTACCGCCTTCTTCCACCCACCAAATTGTACAACTGTGTGATTTAGCCCCGACCCATCCTTGTTCCTCGGCTCTCACTCTTCCCCCCCTTGGATTCTCATAAGTGTTTTACTAGTTATACTTCCATTTTTATGATAATGGTCTTATGCTATATTTGTCCTTATGCGACTGAGTTAGTTCACTCAGCATAATACTCCCCAGTCCCTTCTAAGTTAGGTAATAATTTACAAAATCATTGTTTTTGCGTGTTGCATAGTATTCCATTGTGTGAAAAAACCACAATTTATCCATCCATTCGGTTGTGGTTGGACATTTTGGTTTTTTCCATGTTCTTGCAATGGTGAATAATGCTACAATGAGCACTGGTGTACAAATCTCCTTTTACAATTTAAATATAGAATTTCTAATTCAGAATGTTGCATCTTGGAGAAAGTTTTCACTCTGTGTTTTGGTTCTAGATGCTTCCCAGTGTAGGAATCTAGATCTAAAAGATGTGCTTTGCTCTTGGCATTACTGTTTCACTGTTAGTAATGTTCCTCCATTGTCTGTTAACTTTCCTCTATTAACATCTCTTGTCCCACATACCAGAAAAATTCTTCTTACAACTAATATGGCTGTGATATAATGAAGAGTGTTCCATTTCCCTCTACTCCCCCTACAACTTCTGTATTTAATAAATAATTAATGATAATTACAAAACTTCAACTGCATCATTATTTGTATGTATTTGGGGCAACACAATTTAATTCATGACTTGTAATCTATTTGTTTCTACTGGGATAAAATACTTAAAACAAACTTCTCCAGACCTTTTAGCTCTGTTTTTCTCTTGTTTTAGTGCTACTATTGTGTCACCAGTTATTTAATTCCGTCAAGCAAGATCTGAAAAAATATATTTTCTGACAAAAATATCAAAAATAACAGCTGGGCTCTACAAGCAACTATTCACTTAATATATTTCAAGAACATAAAACTAACAGTGGTGTCTTGGTTTTATAGTTCAAAATGCTTTACTGGCCATAAGCTTTGAATTTTTCTTTATGACTGGTTGGGCACTTTAATCACAGTGTGTATAAAATAATCATTATAAAATTAGTTTCAAAGTTCTGTGAGAGTGAAGGTTAAAAGACCTGTGAGCACACTTGAGAACCTTTTCAGACTAATTGCTCTAGTTGCCAACCTAAATGATACACTGTTAACTTCTTTAATATACCCCATAACCATGAGATGGTCCTGTGAGATCTGTATGGTCATTACAACAGATTTCAGATCCAGTAGCAAAACAGTACAATCGATGTTGGAACTACCAGGAAGGAGTAAGTGCAGAATCATTGGGAACATATCTGAACTCACAGGAACTGGTTTTGTATTGTAGTTGTTGTTGAGGTGGACGGTTACCCTGTGTGAAGATAACAAAGATCAGTCTCAGCCATCTCCATACTACCCACTCTTTAAACACTGACCCAATGTGTACAGAGAGCCATGTATGTACTTGCTTCTAGCATATCCATATTTCAAATTACTATTACAGATGTGGGGATGTTGCTTTTATGCACTGCTTCAATATAACTTCAACATCTAATAATAACCATATTCACTTTTTCCTGGATTTGCAACAATGATTTACCAAGTGCACATGCTTAATTTAAAATTCCATTCAAAGCAAATGCAATTTACCCAAATACATTGCTATCTACTGATGCCCAGGAAAGTTCAGCGCTCTGACAAATCTATTCAGCTGGCAGTTATTTTCACTAGACTGTAATGAGCTCGTACTTTATGGAAAAGGACAAATCCAAAAGTGGAAATGTGTAGGAAAGTGTTAATAAAATAAAATACATTAAGTAAATAAAACCTATGGTCAGTGGAGGACCATGAAACTTGATATAACGAAAAGTTTAAAGTCTTCAGGGAAATTATGAAGAAGAGAATAAAACCTATTCACGAGCGCTGAAATAGAGAATGTATAAAAGGAAAACTCAGTAAACCTTCAGAGATTTTAGCTGCAGGTATGTGCTTCCTGCTGCTTCACTTCTAGATGTGTTATCCATCAAAGAGTTACCCTGTTAACCCTGATGGATAAGTTGGCTCTGTGAGACAGAGAGTACTTATTTCTTTGCTTATCCAGAGATACCTGGTGGTCAGAGTATTTGATCCCTGTCAGTGGCCAGCTCTGAAATTATCCTCACAAGGCAAACCGAGCCTCAAGTAGTCCATGAGCTCACCAGACTCCAGAGCTTCCAAAAACAGCTGCAAACCAAGACATGATTTTTCTCCTCTGGCTGTAACTGTGTAACTTCTTGCTCACGGCTCCAGAAGGGGCTCTACATGACTTCTATCTATGTGGTTCTATGGGCTGCCTACACCGAGGGAGCAGTGATACCACTTAGTTACTTTTATCGTGATAAAGAAAAAAAATCTAATTTCAACGCTAATTTTTTTTATTGTCTTTCAGTTTTTCTCTTCCTTATCCCTCCCGTCTTACAGGACCAGTCTGGGAGAAGTCATGCCTATGTGGTTCAGTGATAAAATAGTTGCTTATATCATTAAGATATCCAGATAAAATATGTAAATAGTATTCCAGTAAGGGTTTCATTTAATTCAATAAGTAAATTGAAGGTTTCGTTTAATTTAGAGAACATTAGAGTTACATAAATAATTATAAATGTAAACTAATTTGCAATACAAAGACCAAAAATTTCTAATAACCTCATCTTGTATACCCACTGCTTCATCAGATTGTTGGAGAATTTACTAAACTATATTATTTTTATCCAAATAAAAACCAAAACAAACATTCAAAATTGCTTAAGGAATCATCACAGATTTATAGTAAACTCCAAAACTTAATGATAAAATAGGATGTTCATATATGGAGACAAGGGAACACAGGATCCTAAGTAATTATTTAAATTTAGCATATATAATACTTTGATAAACAGAATAAATGATTTAATAATCAAAATAGTTAGTACTTGAGAAATGTAACTAATACACTAAAAATAATGGAAATACATTTCTTACATCATGATTATTCCATGACATCATTTTCATTTCAAATTTAGGAGATATTGATAAAAAGATATCTAATAATTTACCAAAAGTCAAATACTAATATTTGAGTCAGAATTTACAACTGTGGCATCTATTTATAGACAAGTGGTGACTTGCTATAAACAAATGAAACCTAACACCTATAATAATTCTTAGTAGTTGCAATAGACATTCATATTCAATATCTAATTTACTCTTCATCTAATTTTATTAAAATTCAAAGCCATTACTTGTTCCATATGTAACTAAAATAGATGAAATACAGGAGATTAATTTCCCCCAAGTCATCCAATTTTTATATTGAGTTCATTTAGCACTTAAATGTAGTTTTTAGATGCTTATTCCTACAACCAGATAATAAGTTGCATTTTGCAAATAAACTATTGTCAAGCAGATGGAGAATTAGAGCATTCATGTTCAACTAATACAGGGTTCTTACATTCCATGTTCCAATTACTAGTGTTTGCTTACAGTTGTTCCTCCTCCTATTTGTTTGCATACTTGAGGGCTCAGCCTCAGTTGCCATATCTGCTAGTCTATGTGTGCTCTGTTATACATAGAGTTTTCAAAGACCTGCTATTTTGGAAGTTCTTCCTAGTCTGTCTTAATTTGAGTGCTTAGATTTAGAACATTATCTGACAGACAAGAATTTTACAGAGAATAGCAGATTAAAGATAGTTCACAGTAGTAGAAAAAAAACCAATAGATTCCATGTCGTTCCCACTCTTGCCAGGTGAGTTTTGAGCCACCCCTTTCCCTGCTCCACCAGCATTTACAGCTACTTCCATCTACTCCATTCAACATCAATCTCCCTATCCAGGCCTTAATATGATGGCCTGTATGTCAATCTTGCTGGGCTTCTGTGATTCCTAATGCCTCAAGCTGATCCAGTTGTTTGTTTGGTTTGTTTGATTGGTTGGTTTTTTTTTTTTTTTCCTATGCAGGCAGTATCTTTTGACTTCAGTAGTTTTGAACTTCTGCTCCAGGATTGACTTCTTGTTCCTTAGAGCATTTTCTCCTCCATTTATGGTACAAGCCTTTCCCAGGGAAGGTTGATTAATCCTTTAGATTTGATATATAATGTCTTACTGGCCAAAAGGCCCCAAGATTTGAAGGTGGGCTTGACCTGTGGACTTCTGGAAGACATAGTTATTCCTACCTGTGTGGTATGGGGCACACTGAGAAAACAGCCTGAAGGGCAAGCTGGCTTTAAAAGGGGCTGTGGCACTAGGGATATCTTAACTAATGTTGGATGGATCTTGGCTGAAAACAGAGAGTACCAGAGGAATGTCTATCTGTGTTTCATTGGCTATGCAAAGGCATTTGACTGTGTGGATCACAACAAACTGTGGCTGACTCTAGAAGAATGGGAATACCAGAACACTTGTTTGTGCTTATGTGAAACCTATACTTGGGCAAGGAGGCAGTCATCAGAAAAGAGCAAGGAAACACTGCATGGTTCAAAATTGGGAAGGTGTGTATCAAGGATGTGCCTTATGTCCATATCTTTTCAATCTAGATGCAGAAAAGATTACTCAAGAGGCTGTGCTCTATGAAGAGAAGTGTGGTAGACTCTTCAACAATCTACATTTCTGCAGATGACACAACCCTGCTTGCTGAAAATGATGAGGACCTGAAGCACTTGTTGCAGAAGGCCAATGATTGCAACCTTCAATATGGGTTGAAGCTCAACATCAAGAAAACAAAGATTTTCACCCGTAGGCCAATTGGCAGCCTCATGATAGATGGTGAAGAGATTGGGATTGTTGACAGCTTCAGTTTGCTTGGCTCCACAATCAACACTCTTGGTACCAGCAGCCATGAAATTAAAAGACAAATTATATTGGGAAAGTCTGCTGTTGGAGACCTCTCCAAAGTACTGAGGAGCAACAATGTCAGTCTGGAGACTAAGGTGCACCTGATAGAGGCCATGGTCTTTGCAGTTACTTACTATGCATCACAGAGCTGGACAATGACTAGGTATAATAGGAGAATTGATGCCTTTGAGCTTTGGTGGTAGAGAAGAGTACTGAATATAAGAGGACTGCTAGGAGAACAAACATATTCATCCTGGAGAGGTTGAAAACAGGTTTCTTCTTTGAAGCAAGGATTTTGAACCTTTGTCTGACATACTTTGGACATGTTGCAAGGTGGTATCAGTCCTTGGAGAGGTACGTTTGATAGGGTGGAGGCACAGTGCAGGAGAGGAAGACCCTCGATGAGATGGATTGATGGAATAATGGGGATAGGTGTGTTAGAGACAGTAAGATTGTCAAGGGATAGAGTACGGTTAATGGCTGTTGTACATAGGGTCCCTATGGTCACAGGCAACTTAACAGCACATGACAACAATAATGTAAGGTAAATATTCAATCAAAATTGGGAGTTAAAATTTTTATTCGTGAGAAATTTAACCTGTGGATGGTCTTATTCCCACCCTGGTGGCTTAACTCTTAAGAATAGAGTGTTTTTTCATATAATATACCATTTCTAGCTTTTTGATAAAATGCCATATCATTTTTTTTTTCATAACAGCTGTATATAATCCCTGTAGCATTAACATTGTATAAGGGTTCCAATCCTTTCACAACCTCAATAGCATTTGTTATCTTTGTTGTTGTTAGGTGCCATCCAGTTGGCCATGAGTCATAGTGGCCTATCAAAAACAATCTCTGACATGCCTGGATCATTGTATAGTCACTATGTCAAACCATTTCATTGAGGGTCTATCTCTTCTTCACTGACTCTCTACTTTTCCAAGTATAATGTCTTTTTTTAAGGACTGGTCCCTGCTATTAATACACTTACAGTATGTGACATGAAGTTTTCTTCTCCTTGTCTCTAAGAAACATTTTGGTTGCACTTCCTCTCAGATATTTGTTTATTCTTTTGGCAGTCAATGGGGGTATTCAATATTCTTCTTGAACAGCATTGATTTCTCTCTGGCTTTCTTTATTCATTGTCCAAATTTCTGGTGTACATAAAGCAATAGGAACTATCATCAGGTGCACCGTAGCCCTCAAACTTGCATCTTTGCTCTTTGGTTCTTGACAGCAGATTTCCTGAGGTCAACATAGTTTTTGATTTCTTGACTGGCGGTTGCATAAGTATTGATTGTGGATACATGTTAAATGAAATAATGAATTTAATCTTTTTTTTTCATCTATCAATTCTATAGTTTTCTATTGCTGTCCAGATTTTTTAAAAAAATTATATTTCTTTTTATAGGGTTGAGGAGATATATTTCATTATAGTTTAATTTTTTTAGGAAAAAATTGGAAATTATATTGGTTTTTCATTTGTACATACATTTTAGGTTTTAACATTAAAATTGATATGTAATTTGCTTAGCCATACATATTTTATATTAACAGATTGAATGAATTAATTCATTATAATATCTGATCTATATACTATGTATTGCCTTTACTTTCACCCAGTTTGTCTCTTTTTTTGTTCCCCTCTCCTTTGTTTCCACCTCTGGTAACCATCTTGGGATAGATTCATTAAGTAGAAATTAATTCTGTGTGTGAACTTTTCCTTAGCTTTTATAATAATGCTCTTTTACCATAATCATTCTTTTGTGACTGACTTGGCTTACCATCTTTCCTCTATATGCATCTATATTCTACAGTGTGTCATGATGCACCACTCTTCTTTGTGCCTTGGAGTTATAATGCCTAGTCAGGTCAGAGTTTATGCTCATTGCAGAGGTAGTGACTCCCCAAGATGAAAGTCGTCTCAGGTCATCAACACTCCTGGTTTAGGGGTTGTCAAGGGGCAGTTCACTCAGCCTGGAATAGAGTTACTGCTGGCCTCATAGGAACTTCAAGTAGTCTGCCTGGTAAAGAATGCTGTCTTTGCCAATTCAGAGTTTGGGTTCAAACAAGGAATCCAGGTAGAGATGGCTAGTGTAAAGAGACAGTCACTAGCAATCTGAGATGCCCAAGGATGGTGCACTCCTCAATGGGTGCACTAGCATAAATGTGACTATGAAGTGTGTGACATATTTCTAAAGGTGCTTAGTGAGACATAAGGACTTCAGAAACAGGGTGATTACATGATGAGTTTCATGTCAGGCAGAGCACAGTCTGCCAGCTCTCAGAAGGAGTCTCTGAATGTAGAGCCATTTGTACTAGAGAACACAGCAAGAGGCTCATCACAGGAGGAGCTATGGTGGGGATGAGGAGAAGGACGAACACTGCCAGCCAGTTGGGAGGGAGGGCCTTGCTCCCTTGATCTCCAGGAGGACATAGGGACAAAAGAGGGAGTAGACTGCTGTTCAAACTTGACTTTCTCACTGTTTACAATTCTGAATTCAGTCTCCTTATTCTGTTTCATTCAATTCTTCCCTTCAATTGGTGTCTGAAGTACTTCTCTTCCTCTGTTAGACTTATAGTTCCAGAGTTAGGCTCCATATCTGCTATCTTTGTATTTTAGGTAACTTGGCTGAAGTAGGTTGAGCTCCCATTAGCCAAATCTGCCATCTTAAATCAAAGTCTTCCAGTAGCAAAGCAGATCCTGAGCAAGATGGATTGGCACAGTGATTGTAACAATGGATTTGAAAATATCAGAGATTGTAAGGATGGTACAGGATAGGGCAGAGTTCAGAACTGTTGTTCATGGGTCCTTATAAGTCATACTCTACTCAATGACACCTACCAACAAAAATGGGTAATGAGGGGCTATGGTCATGTAATCTGTAGGGAGATGGCTTGATAACTCAAAGGTGGCATCAGGTGATTCCTAGTTTCTATTGGTCGTGTGGAAGAAAGATGGGCAATCTCCTTTCATATGATTTATAGCCTTCAAAAATCTTCTGAAGGGTCAGCTATGAACTGATTCTGAGGGGACCACAATGAGTTTGAGCTTTGAATAGATAGATAACATTCACAAGTGTTTTTTCATATGTGTATTAGCTGTCTGAATGTCTGCTTGGGTGAAGTGTCTTTTCAAGGCCTCTCCTTGTCATTTTGTTTTGAACTATTGATGTTTTTCTTCATATTTCAGAGATACACCTTCACTAGATATGGCATTGCTAATCTCTTGCCCAGTTCTTTAAGTCCTCTTTTCAGTCTTTCACTAATGTCTTTTGGATAAGCATAAGCACTTAATGTTTAGGAAGTCCCATATATTTATTTTATCTTCTGTTGCTCATGAATTTTGGTTATGTTCAGTACTATCATTTGCTATTAATTACTTATCATTTATAAAGCCTTAAACTAGAACTCTTGCCTTTGTATCTGTTCAAAAAATTACTATTTTTTAATATTTAAACTTTTCATCTACTTTGAGTTATTTTCATGTTTGGTGTGAAGAATGGAATCTGTTTGGTTTCTGTTTCCTCTTTCTGCAAATGGATATCTAGATTTATCAGCACAATTTGTTAAAAACAGAAACTCTGGTGTCATCATGCTTAACATATTGGGCTGTTATATCTGACAGATTAGACAGTCTCCTACCATAGGGATTTAAAGCCCCCCAAACTTGATAGAGAGTCCCTATGTATCAGATCCAACTTAACATCACAAGGCTTAATCTGTTTAAAAGGCTGTCTATCCCCAATTGATTTTGACTCTCTGTCTATGACCAGTCATCCACAAATGAATGGACTTACTCCTAACTATTCAATTCTATTCCACTAGTTCGTATATCTGACACACCAGTAGCATGATTTTTTTTTAAATCACTGGACATTAAATAAATGGCTGTACAGAAATACCTCATATTGGGAGACATGTGTACTATTGCTTTGTTCTTCAATAAGCTTTAGCTACTTGAGCTTCTTTTCTTTCTGGAACAAGTTTAGGATTAAGGATATTTTTCTATTTGCATCTATATAAATATCTTCAGTGATTTGCAGAGGTGTTTGTAGTTTTCTTTTTATATAACATTTGTGTCCCTAGTTAGAATTATTTCTATTTTATTCTATTTGGAATGACTTTAAACGATATTTTAAAAAACTTCCTTTCCTGAGTTCTTCTTGTTAGTTTTGAAGACATCGAGCTGATTTTTGTGTATCGATCTTCTATTTGGCTGCTTTACAGATGTATTAGTTCCTGTACTTTTCTTCTGAACTCTCTGAGACTTTCTATGCACACCTATTTTATCCCCATCAACTTTCTTGTTATCTGACATTTCACATTTACAGTAGCAAAAAAAACCATAAAAAAATATAAGACTATTTTGCACCATGTGGCTGATGCTACGGTGGATAGCACTAATGATCATATGCTCACTCCTAAAAGTATTCAATGTCAAATGATTTTGTTTGTTTGTTTGTTCAATGACTATGTGTAGTTGTACCATCTTCCTTTGATGCTTTCCGCATCATTCAAAATTTTGCACATTAAATCCTTTAGTATGTTAACTTAAAGCTTGAAAATTTTTTTCAGTTCTTTCAGTGTAGGCTGTTGAGGAGTCTTTCATCAATCCTGATGTCACATTCTTGTTCATAAAGTCTAACTTCTCAAATGATTTGCTTACATAGAGGCTAAACAGATATGGATAAAGGATACCACCCTTGCACAAAAAGGGTTTTTTTGTGGTTTTTGTTTGTTTTTTCTGTTTTTTTGGGGGGGATTATTTTAAAATATGCAGTTTTCCCTTTGTTTTTTTGGGGGGGATTATTTTAAAATATGCAGTTTTCCCTTGCTCAGTTCAGACACAGCTTTTAGTCTAAGTATAGGGTTAACATGAGAAAACTCAAGTGTTCTGAGATTCCCATTCTTCCGAATGTTAATCATAATTTGTTATGGTCCACATAGTCAAACACTTTTGCTTAGTCAATAAGACACAAGTATGTGTCCATCTGGTATTTTCTACTTTTAGCCAAGATGCATCTGACATCAGTAATGACCCTGGTGCCATGGTCTCTTCAAATTAAATTTGAATTTCTGGCAGTTCTGTGTCAATACATTATTCTGTTTATTAATGCATTATAGCAAAATGTTACTTTTAAAATATTTAAAATAATCTTTTCATTTTACTTTTATAGAGTAAAAGAAGAGGTCTGAGCTTTGTAGAGAGCCAACGAGAATAAAGGAAACCCTCAATAAAATGAATGGACAAACTAACTGCCACCATGGACCCAAATATATAAACAGTCATGAAGATGGACACAATTAGCAAATCTGCTTGAGAGTGAGTTATAAGTCAGTTCTGATTTTATGGCAATGAGTTGTAGTTGAACTGATGTACATAACTGTATAGATACTTTTATTGATTAAAATAGAAACAGAGAAGATTATAAAATTGTAATATATCTATTTGTTCAGCGAATAACAACAGCATCTTTGCCTTTGTGGAAATTTCTAATATTTCCTAGTGGTACGCTGTACTACAATCCCCAAGGCACAAAGTTCGAATCTGCCAGCTGCTTCCTTCACAGGAAAAAGATGAGAAATCTCCTCTTGTGTGATTAACCACCCCAGAAAACTCGCCAGGGGGTCAGTTCTGGGTTAATTTCAACTCGACAGTACACAACAACAATTGTATGTTATCGAGTAAGGATTATTCGAAGGTATATATTTATCAATAAAATGTTAACACACATAAAAACTGTTTCTTTTTTGAAATATAAAACATTTCAGTGTGCTGTAATTAGCGTAATGATTTATCTCCTGCTTTTTATCTAAAGGAATTTTTTATTTTATATATTTCTATTACATTCTCATTATTTACATTACTTTTCTTCATTTTGGATGATAAAGTAGTTAGTATCTCAGTCGATGGAGGTTATAAAATTTTTAATTATTTTCTTATATCTCCTAATTTTATATTTTTTAATTCTTTTTCTATTAATATTATTTTAATATTGTCTTTTTTTCTTAATGTCTTTTGCTTTTTATTTCAGGCTGTTTTCTACATCTTCCAAATTTTTCTGAAAGTGTAATTTAATTAAATATGCTCTTTCCTGGTTTCTATCATTCTGTTGAGGATTATGTAAAAGTGATTAGAACAGTACATTGGCAGAGAACCAGAGGAAATATAAACTGGGTTTAGAAGAAGCTATGGAACTAAGAATAGCATTGACCATATCAGATGGATCTTGGCCCAAAACAGAGAGTACCAGAAGAATGTCTATGTTTCATTTACTATGCAAAGATATTTGACTGCTTCGATCACAGTCCTGAGAATAATGGGCATCCCACAACATCTGATTTTGCTCGTGTGAAGCCTATATTTGGATCAGGAGGCAATAATCAGAATAGAGCAAGAAAGCACTGCATGATTCAAAACCAGAAAAGGAGTTCATCAGGGATGTGTCTTGTCTTCATATTTTTTTAGTTTGTATGCAGACAGATCATCTGAGAAGCTGTATTTTATGAGGAGGAATGTGGCATCAAGATTGGAATAAGACCTATCAAAAATCTGCATTATGTGTAGGTGACACAACCTTACTTACTGAAACTGAGGAGGGTCTGAAGCATTTGATAGAGAGAGTGAAGTTATTGCATAGTTTTCAAAATGGCTTAGAGCTCAGCCTCAAGAAAACAAAAATCCCCACCACTGGGCCAACCAATTGGCAGCATCATGATAGATGGGGAAGAGATTGAGGTTGTTAACAATTTCAACTTGCTTATTTCCACAATCAACACTCTTGACACCAGCAGTCAAGAAATCAGAAGAGGAATTCAATAGGAAAATCTACTGTCAGGGACCTTTCCAGACTGATAGAGAGCAAAGATATTAATATAGAGACTATGGTGTGCCTGATGCAGGCCATGGTCTTTGCAATTACTTCATATGCATCAGAGAGCTGGACAATGACAGAAGAAGAACTGATGTGCTGTTGGAATATTGACATACCATGGACTGCCAAGAAAACTAGCAAGTCTGTCCTGAAGAGAGTGAAACCAAGCTGCTCTTTGGAGGCAAGGATTTTGAGACTCCATCTCACCTACTTTGGGTATGTGAGCCAGGAAGAATCAATCTTTGGAGAAAGATATGATGCTTAGAACTGTTGAGGGAAAGCAGAGGAGAAAAAGACCCTGGTTGACATGGAGGGTAGGTGTGTCAGAGATGGTGAGATTGGCAGCAGGATACAGCAGAGTTCAGAGTTATTGTGTACAGGGTTGCGATGAGTTGTACTCACCTCGAGAGCACATAACAACAAAAACATTCTACTTTTGTGCTGATAGGCCATTAAATTCTATTAGACTATAAATTAATATTTATCTTTATGAATACGTAGGCCCCTTCCACTTCAGAGGCATATTTTGTGCTTTTTTTGGCATTGTTAGGAATTATTAGGAAGAGATTAATTTCATAGAAATACTAATTCATAGACCCTCTTAAGTAGCTTAGTTTTCTCTCTTGGCTAATTTATTATTTTCTGGTTAGTTCCTTATTTACCTATACAGATAAATATTAATCAATGCTTTTTCTATATACATTTTTCCATTGTATTTATTTATCCTTACATTTACGAATGGTTAAATAATGAATTAGACTCTGTTTGTTAACATTGGGAAAATAAGAGCAAACACTTCATTTTTAAAAACCATCCTTGAAAACTAATACCTGGGGGTAAGAATTCGAGCAACCTATAAGACATAAAAGTTATTCCCAGGAAATAAACTTAAACCTTAGTTTATAATTCTGAAAATGTTAAAATGCTATAATTTGAAACTTAGATGTAAGACTGAAAAAATAAGTTAGCCAAAATTTTTTTTATCCTTGATTACTATTTTACAGAAAGTATTGCATTTGACATACAATTAAAATCTTGAGCCATATTTAAAGTCAAATCCGTGGGAGGAGCCTTCATCCACAATGTTTGCCAGAGGGAATAATTTTATGAAAGCCATTTTATATGGTCGAAGAGCAGACAAATCATAAGTGGACTAAAACTTTAGGGAGAGTTCTGTCCTACTAGAGAAGAGCCAATCTTAAAGAATTTATTTTAAAAGTAGACACATAAAGAGAATGATTTGTTAACTGTGAAACCTAAAATGTAAATAATGTGCACAGAGACAAAAGATAAGCAGAAATAAAAGTTATGTAGAAACTGAAATAGTGAAATATTGAAAAGTATGATTACAGTATTTATCAATGTACAAGGTTAGGGTATACGTCCAAGAAAGAAAACTCTTAGTTCATGAGTGGAATAAGCTTAAAAATACCAGAAAGAAATTCAGAGTAGAGGAAAACAAACAGGTGAGAGATGCAGACACTTTGAAAATTCATTAAAGAGTACTATACTGAGAAATAGACCTGGTGTTGGTGGTGATGGTGGTGTTAGGTGCCATTGAGTTTAGTGCAACTCAGTGACTCTATGAACAGCCAACCTGAAACCTGCTGTATCCTGTGCCATCTTCATCATCTATGTCACACTAAAGCCCATGCTGAAGTCAAATGTCAATACATCTCACTGGTGAACTTCTCTATCACTGACTCTCCATCTTTCCAAGCCTAATAATGTCCTTTACCCAGTAAAAGCCTAGCCCAGCTACACGTCCAAAATATGAAAGTGAAGCTTTACCATCTTTACCTCCAAGGAGTGCTCTGGCTGTATTTTTTTCAAGACAAATCTGCTTCTTCTTTTAGCAGTCTATTGGATATTCAGTACTCTTCTCCTCATAGCATAATGTATAACTGTATCAAGCTGCTAACTAAAAATTGGCAGTCTGAATACACCAGGCATTCCATGAGAGAAAGAGAAGCAGTCTCCTCCTGGAAATATTTATATTGTTGTGTTGTTGTTGATTGCCTTCTAGTTGAGCATGACTCATAACAACCCTATGAACAAAAGACCTGAAACCCCTCTAAAACTATCAACATTTATCAAAGTTCATAGAGTTTCCTGAGGCATATTACTTAGGAAGTGGATGATACTCCTGCTTCCAAGGAAATATGTATACCTGTATGGGGCTAGAGTCCAGGTGGGAAGTCATCTGCAGCAGCCAGATTCTACAGAGGTTTGTTTGCTGGTTCTGGTTAGAATTAGGGTAAAATGTTTACTCGTCAATGGGTGTGAGTTTATTTGATTCAGCCTACTTAAAAATGCATTTGGTTAATATTATGGGGCTGGGATCCAGGTTGAAAGTCATCTAAACATGGAGAAATGATGAAAGTTATACAAGTGTTCAGGTCTTTCATTCACAAGGTCACTATGAGTCGTCTATAACTCAACAATACTTAATAACTACATAAAAAGAGCTCTGCTGGCCTAGACAATAGAATGTTATGCTACTAATCCAAAGGTGGGTGATTTTAATCTGTGGCCCTCAGGCCTGGTTTTAATTGTTTTTGCTCAAATATTCTTCAAAATTGTATAAGCAATGGTCTGTCCATTTGCTGTATAGAGGTAACTCGTGGTTGCTGTGGTGCTAAACACTGTGTCACTGATGTGTCAAATGCAATAATGGTTACCTATGGTGGACAGTGTTTGATGAAGCTTCCCGATTAAAAGGAGCCTGGAAGCAGGAGGGGCGTCCACTTCCGAAACAGCTTGCCTCAGGAAACTCTATGAACGTGGAGAAATGATGAAAGTTATACTGGTGTTCAGGTATTTCATTTATAAAAACAACAACAATATGTAAATAGTAGCTATAACGCATATTCAACATGATAACAATGTGTTTGGTATTTTGGGTTTAATACTGGGGACTAGAGTGAAGGTTCATGAATTTCTGTTCTCAATATTGATAAAAAGTATTAGATCCACACGTGTCATATATTTCCAGTATTTCTATTCTACATCTTTTATATATTTCCAGTATTTCTACAAACACATGCTAACTTCCAAACCTACCATTTGATATAGCTACCTTCTTACTGTGAATTTAATCTTTATATCAAATTACTGTCAATTTGAGCTATGCTGATTTTCTTTTCCCTACAATAAATATATATTCATAAAAATACTTTTTCTGGTCTGTTCATTAATAAAATATTTTGATCACCTGAAATATTCAAAAGTCTGTAGTAGTTGATATAAGAGTTATAAAGAAAATGAAATCCTGAACTTAAAAACCCCCCAAATAGTTCATGAGATACCTCTAAGAAGCAAAGAAATTATTGCCTACAGGGGAAAAGTTTCTTCCTTTTTTTCTTTTATGCCCTATACCATTTTCTTACAAGTATTCTATGGTGAACTTATGATAGAAAGAAGTAATATTTAATCTCAAACATTAAGCTTAAAAAACATAGCAAAAGTAATAAAATTTAAATTTATTATTGCATCAAATAATTGAGAATGTCGGGAAACTGGTAATATATAGCCTTATAGCATCATTTCATTTTTCAAAAAATAAATGTTCACTATTTCAATTTGTTTAATCACCAGTGTATCTAAGTGTTATGCATAAAAATGCTTACATTTTATTGAGTTTTATCATATTTTGCAAATCATATCACTTGAAAAATCAGCTGTCATGAAAAACATATTTAAAAAAATCAGAGAAGAACCTTTTCAAAAAAGATAGCTGTTCACTTTGCTATTGTCTGAGAACACTGCAGGGATTATCTGAAGTCATCCTGATCATGAATAATTATGAATGAGCACTCTTCTGATGGTGCTGACAAGACAAGGAGAAGTAGGTTAAGAGAGCAGCAGATGGAATTCAGATTAAAAACTTAGAATGACGTCTCAACTCTAACTGAAATATTGTTTGGGGGTTTTTTTGTTTGATTTTTTAGTAAAAAGAAAATAAGATTATGCACAAAGTAAAATGTTAGATTAAATTTTCCACTTCAATTAACTTCTAATTCCAATCCTATTTTTTAAAAGTTAATCATACACTTTTACAAATAACATACTTTAAAGCAATGAATTAAATATATGTGCACAGATACACATACACACATATATTCTCACAAATATTCAGTTTTCCCAAATAACTTTACAATTATTTTCTAACAGTACACATTTTACTTAGTTATTTCACAATTCACTTATAAAATACACATTATAATCTGGTATACACTAGGCAACAAGATGGATCTTGATATTCAGAGGAAAGGATTATTAGATAAATTTAATGTCTTGCATTATTAAGCTTTTATGTATCACATCAGGTGGTGACAAAAAGACACAGTCAGAAAACTTTATTCAATTAGTTTGCCTTTTTAAGAAAATTATAGCATTCAAATAAAATTTCTATATATAGAAATAAGGGAAACGGTGCACTCTTTATTGCAAAAAATCTCAGGGTATTTCACAGTGAGGACCTCTCACAAGCAAAACAAATTGCTTCAAACTAAGTTACAATATTGATTATATTCCTTTATTTATATCCAATTAGCACTTCTTTAACTGTAGTGCTAACTTACCAGGATGACTAATTAAATGTTATTAAATTGGGTCAATAATAGAATACTATATAGATTTCAACTGGCTTTTAATAATCTTGAAATTTTGTTTTACTTGAGCAATGGAAAATGAAAAATGTCAATTAAATTACACGTACTCAAACACTGCAGAGAATTGATTAGTTTATGAAAGCAATCTAACAATATATAAATATAAACACTGGCTATTATGAGTTCTTTAAAAAAATAAATAAGACAGATAATCACAATTTTGTATGCAGAAAAATAAGTCATCAAAAGAATCAAGTGGATAAAACAGTTTCCCCACTGAGTATTATACTTTTTGTTATCTTGTATAGGAGATGAAATTTACAGAAGAAACATTTTACCTTTAATGAACTCTAATTTTGATAATCGAGTTGCCAATTAACAGAGTAATTGCAAGGGTAGATTAATATCACAATTCTCATTCAGTTAGCTTGTAGCTACTTTCTGTGTACTTGGTAAATACCAGAGTATGATTTTTTTCTTCGTTATTTCTGCAACCCAAATTTTACCTTAACATTAATTGACAAATTTGGAGGGCTCAATTTACATGAGCTTGAGGACTTGATTCTACCATTAAAAAGCACTTCAGAACGAAAAATTCAAATGCAGGTTTCCACTGACCTTTGCACAAACAACTCATGTTATTTTGCATCAGTAGCCACTAGAGATTTGTCTGGCTATATATGGATTTCCACATCTGTCAGCTATAAGTGCACTTCATCGGTCTGCTAAATCAGAGAACCAAAAATAGATGACAGTGATCAACTCTTAGAGTTGCTCTTAAATTAGCCACATCATGAGGTGAAGTTAGTTTCTCCACTGAGTTTTATTTTAAAGGTTTACTCAGAGAGAGAGAGAGAGAGAGAGAAGGAAAACAAAACAAAACAAAAAAAAACAAACCCACAACCCACAACACCAAAACCCAACACATCAGGAAGCCAAATGGAGACTTATCTCTTCCATTTGGTAATCATTCTTTTCTTTTATTGGAACAGAGTGTTGACCAGGCAGCCTGCTGGGTGAACTGAGCATAAATTACTGCTGTTTACAGCTACCTATTCTCTGCTAACCAAACAACAATAGCAAGAGAAGGACAATGAACCTCACCTGTGCCCAAGTTTCCCTACAGATCCCTGTCTTAAACTCCTACTGCGTCTTTCCTTTAGAAGCTGATTTTGAGAAAGTAAAAAGTTACCCACCCTTGGATGTAAGTCCAGGAAGGATGATATGTGTATCAGCTGCAAGCGAGAAAAACACATTGATTTTTTTTTCCATGTCCACTCTTCAACCACCACAAAAATGGTCAGAGTTATGAGACAGGAAGAATAGTGCAGCCATCTGTACAAGAGAATTCATTTCTACTTAACATTTAACTTCTCATCTTGAACACTAGACTTTAGAAAATATTTCCTAACTGCTGCTTAAAAAAAAAAATAAAGCAAGATGTCTCCAAGATCATTTTGAGTATCATTGTAGTATTATTTATACATTGTGGACAGGTAGAAAAAAAGAGTACTGGTAGGGGGGATGTGTAGAGGGATGTCTTTATAAAACAAAGGGAAAACTGTGCATTAGTTGTTTGTCTAATTATATCCCTCTTTGTTGGACAGAACTAGAGGCTTTTCTAGAGCAAATGCATTCGAACTCATTGTCATTGAGTCAGAACCAATTCATAGCTAATGCTATTCATAACAGGTTTTCTAAGGCTATAAATGACATGAAAAGGGATTTTCATTTTTCTCCTGAGGAGTGGCTGGTGAATTCAAACTAGTAGAGAGGGGTGACTCTTGAGTCAGCAGTGCAATTCCCTAGAAACTAAAGCCACCAGGTGAAGTCATTTAAGCATAAAGATAGTTAAAAAATCTGTATCCATTCTTCCCCGGTGTTCACTGCCATGAAGTATAGGGATTTTAGCCTAATAGTATAGTATGACTATGTCTTTTAGGTCATATGAGATTTAGAGGTGTTGAGTGCTGAAAATTATACAGCCAATTGTGGACAACTTACCTCAGCCAGAAGTCCCACATTATACCCTGTATGTATGGAAATGAACAGTTGTAGTACATAAAGAGTTTGATTTCACTCTCCCTAAGATGTTCAACTTCTTCCTAAAGACCCTGATTATATGGTAGATTTAGGGAGTTTCAAGGAAAAAAAATGTGTATGTAACATAGGAGTGTTAACATTTCACTTTTTTGGCAAGCCAAGACATTCTTGATGCCTGCCAATAGTAATTTTCTAGCCAAAACTCTTAAGGTAAAATCATCAATTCCTTCCACATTAAGGTTAATAATTCAGTAGGGCTTTCAAACTCATGGTAGTATGTTTAATATGATTACTCAGAGCAATGGTATATGATTCGTAACTTGAGGCCTGTGTCCTTACAAAAATAATATCTACATTAATAATTGTTCTATATCTTTTTTAACCATGCTATTGCTAATGTTATGGTCTCCTGGATATCATTCTATGGACGTGTTTAGGACAGCTGGAATTTGATTTAAGCAGACAGAAAGAGGAGGAGGAAAGGAAAAGCATCTGATAATAGTACACTTACCTTTTTGGAATAGTTCTATATTTAGCTTGGGAATTTCCTCTACCATTTCTCTTTATTTCTTTGATATCTCCTGTCTCACAAGCATGAAGCTTTTGAACAAGTTTAAAAGAAATTGTTTAGTTTCTTAGTAGAAACATACTGTTGCGTCGGAAGGCTGGCAACAAGTGAAGAGTGACTACAGAATAATTAAGAGAGAGTTGGCAAATACATTTACTTTAAGTACATGTATATTCACCACGATCCTTTCCAACACATTAAGTACATTTTAATTTAAATAATACATGGTTTCTAATTTAATTTCATATTTAATAACCAATATTTCCAAAAGTAAAGAGATTCAAATAAGTGTAAAGAGTCTGGCAGACTGGAAGAGTTGGCTGGCTCTTGCTCCAGAACACACAGAAAGGATATGAAAGCAGGTTTGTGACCTTGGGGAAATTTCTAACTGCATATTACTCACATTCTCCTACTATAGACTATTACTATAGAAAGTAATTCCTACTTCATTTAATTTGCATCCACAATCCAGATCATTGGAAGCAAGATTGTTGTTGTTGTTACGTATCGTCGAGTCATAGACCACTCATAGTGACCCTATGAACGAAAGACCTGAGCACTGTTCATAGAGTTTCCAAAGGCAAGCCATTACTGAAGTGGATGTCACTCCTGCTCCTAAGCTTGTTTTAATCAGGAAGCTCCACCAAACACTGTCCACCATGTGTTACCATTATCACATTTGGCACATCAGTGTCACAGTGCTCAGCATCACAGCGACCACGAATTACCTCTGCACAGCAATGCACAGACCAGTGCTATATCACCTAGAAGAATGTTTGAAAAAGACTATTTGAACCAGGCTTGATAGGAATTAAATGGCGTATTGCCTTGGACAAATCTCCTGTCAAGGAGGCTGTGAGGTGCCAAAGAGCAAGAAGGTCAATTTAAAGAGTAAGCTACACCTGATCCAAACCATGTGAAAGTTACTTTATATGCGTGAATGAGGAAGACCAAGAAAAAAATGACGCCTTTGAATCGTGTTTGGTACACAATATTGACTATGCCATAAACTTTCAAAAGAAGTAATCATGATGTGTTCCTTAGATCTCACTTACTTTGGGAATGTTATCAGAAGAGCCATTCCCTGCAGAAAGACATCATGCTTGGAAAAGCAGAGCGTCAGCAAAAGAGAGGAAGACGAAGACATTCAGTGAGGTGGATTGTCACAATGACTTCAATAATGGACTTTAGTACTGGCTACAGTTTTGTACTGTCGTACGTGGTGTGGCTATGAGTAGGAGCCAATTTAATAGCAGGAAACAACAACTGTGGAAATGAAATTAAAATAGACTTTTTACTTACCTCTTAGGTAAGTGAAACTAGGTTGAAAAGTATATAACCTAAGGATACTTATTTGATCCTTAATTTACCTCATTCATTTAATTTTTCATTTTACTATATAAAGATTTTGTCATAAAATTCTTTTATGCAATGATTTTATAAAATTAAAGGAAAATGTAATGTTTCAACCTGGGAGAGTAAAGATTAACATCTAAATTCACTGCTAGTCATAGTTTTAGAGTTTCTAGAAAGATACAAAAAGGAGCCTTGTGGCAAAGTGATTACTCCTTGGCTGTTAATGGCAAGGTCAATGGTTCAAATTCTTGGAAGAAAACTGTAGGAGTTTGCTTCCATAACTACTGAATAACTTTCAGGGAAGTTCTATTTTGTCCTCTATGGTTTCTGAGGCTGGATTGACTCTATGGCAAAGTTTTTAATTTTGTTCAGTAGAATAAAGCACTGAAGATTATATTTAAAGGTAAAAACCCACCTCTATGGAGTAATTTCTGCCTTATAGCCATCTTCTATCACATTTCTAAAGATAGAAATTCAATTCCTCACCCTTTGAGGACACCCTATAACCATTTCTCCACAGAGGCTAGTAATGAAGGAAGGATACAAGGGCTCATAGCGGAGCAGAGCTATCCATCTACTAAGTGTCATGTATTCTAGCTCTACTTCAAGAACTGTGTTTATTACATGCTCTTTTAGGTCTTTGCTAAACATTTGATGGAATCCCAGGACTACAAACCAAAAAAAAACAATCCACACACCTTGCCTGCTTTAACTACCATGCCGGCTTGATGCTAATGACCTAACCCATAGCTGACCCTCTGGAGGGCTTTCAGAAGCAGTTAGTCACACAGGAGAAGATTGCCTATCCTTCTCCCACAGAGTAGCTGATAAATTTGAACCATGTGTCTTCAGGATTGCAGCACAGCTGACCACCAGAGCTCCCTAAGCTTGCTTAGAAACTATTTATCCAAGAATCTCTAAAAAGAAAAATAAAGTGACACAAATATTGGCAAACTATAAAGGAAAGTCATTTTAATACTACAGAAAATAAATTATTTTACTTTCATTTCCAAGTATCACTTTTTCATTGCTTAATTATAAGTAAGAAAATAATAAATTAAATTAAAAAGACCTAAAACAAAATTAATAGTTCAGGAATGTAGAATTTATGGTAAAAAGGACTGGTGAAGAATGAAACAAAATTTTAATATTGGAAATAGATTAGGAGAATACCAATACAAATATCAATACAAAAAGTAATAAAATGCATATATATCATCACAAAATTAATCTCAACAAAGAAGAATATGGACATTAGAAGATATACATGAAAAAAATTGAGAGTAAGAAATCAGTTACACAATTTAAAATAGACTATGGATCTTACAAACTCTAGAAATTATCATACTAAAAAGGGAAAACTCTTCTTAGAAAAGAGCACTCAGAACACAGCTAGGACAGTGCATTGACAGAGAACTATGAGAAGTACAAGCTGGCTTTAGAAGAAAGAGACGAGGGTACTAAAGATATCATTGATTATGTCAGATGGATCCTGACTGAAAGGTGAGAATACCAGAAAAGTGTTTATTTGTACAATAAGAACACTACTGGGAATATACCCTGAAGAGACCATAGCTGACATCCAAGCAGATATATGTACACCCATGTTCATTGCAGCTTTGTTCACAATAGCAAGGAGGTGGAAACAACCTAAGTGCCCATCAACAAACGAATGGCTAGAGAAGCTGTGGCACAATGGAATACTATGCTGCATTAGAAAACAAGGAACTCATGCAATATTATTCAAAATGGTTGACTCTGGAGAACATTATGCTGAGTGAAATATCCCAGTCACAAAAGGACAAATATTACATGATGCCACTGTTGTAGAATGGGACTGTCCTTGGGGTTGGGGAGAGACTGAGTAAGATGGGTTCAATAATGTATACTGCACTGAAACAGAGGAGGGAGAAAACTGTTTAAAAGAGATATATAACTAGGTATTTCTGTCATCACAGGAGACTAGAGCGAGGGCTACATGGTGGAGGGGACCTGGAGGAGGGTTTGTAAAACAATGAAAGAATCTTTTCTTTTACTTTTCCATAACTTTTGACTCATGTACTTATAACTTGTTAGTCAAATTTGTGTCTTCTAGGTTGCAACACCCCCATGATACATCTTCAAGGATATGAACATGTACGGCCAAGCACAATCAATAAGAGTGCATCTAAATTCCAAAATCAATCTCCATAATAGTCTATGTGTTTCCTACTGCCAAAGGGGCCCTTTAGAGTAGTGAGAGAAGATCTTCACCCTGAAACCCACAGCGTCCCTTTTCAGCAGGAAGTAGCTAAGAGAATACGCCATCCCCTTTTCCTTATGACTCAGGGTGAAGTCTCTCTCAGGGAGGAGTGATAGGGAATGGCAAAGGACACACTGAAAAAGAAGATTAATCAGAACTGGCTTTGACAAGCACTGTGGCATTTGGACAAGAACAAACTGGGAGGAGGGTAGAGAGAATAGTGCAACAATGAATGAATGGAAACCCAAAATCTCTGTAAATGCTTATGAAAATTAATAGAATATAATTATAGAAAAAAAAGAACATGCAAAAGCATTTCACTGCATGGATAATTACACATTATTGGTCATACAGAGAAGAATAGGAATCCCAGAACATTTAATTGTGATCATATAGCATCTATATCCAGTCCAATAAAAAGTTGTGCAAATAGAGCAAGAGAACATTACACGGTTTAAGAGCAGGAAGAGTGTCAGGGCTGTATCCTTTTTCCATACCTATTCAATCTCTGCGTTTTCTCTTAGGCTCCGTCTAACATACTTTGGACATGTTGTGAGGAGAGACCGGTCCTTGGAGAGGGACATCATGCTTGGGAGGGTGGAGCGACAGTGCAGGAGAGGAAGGCCTTCTATGAGGTGGATTGATTCAGTAACTGGGGTAATTGGGATGGGTGTATCGGAGATGGTGCGATTGGCACAGGGCAGAGCAAAGTTTAGGGCTATTGTACATAGGGTCGCTATGAGTCGCAAGCGACTCGATGGCACATAACAACAACATTCAATCTCTATGTTGTTGTTATGTGCCATCAAGTTATCTGCCACTCAGAGCAACCCTATGTGCTACAGTTTTGAATACTGCTCTGCCCTGAGCCAGTTGCATTGACTCAGACACAGCTACTTCTATTGCCCCAGTTACTGTATCAATCCATCTCTGCTTACAACTATTCCTTCTTCTGGGTATTTCCAAACCGAGGCTCAGCCTCAGTTGCCATATCTGTTAGTCTAAGTGTGCTCTATTGTACATATGGTTTTTGAAGGTCTGTTATATTTCAGAAGTTTTAATTTGGATGATTGGTTTTAGAACAATATTTGTCAAATAAGCATTTTATTGAAAGGAGCAGAGGAAAAATTCTTGCTGTGTAAATAATTTGCAAAATGGAACTCTATGAAGAGGAATATGGCATCAAGATTGGAGGAAGATGCGTCGTGTCAACAACCTGCGTTATGCCAATGACACAATTTTGCTTACTGAAGGTGAGAAGCATATGAATTATTGCTGCAAAAGATCAAAGACTCTGGTATGGATTATATCTCAATATTAAGAAGTCAAAGAACCTCACCATAGGCCTTACAGTCAATATTATGATAAACAGATAAAAGATTGAAGCTATTAATGATTTCATCTTGGTTGGATCAACAATAAACACCCTTCATATCAGAAACTAGGAAATCCAGAGATGTACTGCATTGAGCAAGTCTACTGTCAGAAATCTCTCCAAAATACTGATGAACAAGGATATAAGTATGAAGACTAAGGTGCACTAGATTAAGCCATGGTCTTCTGAATTACCTGCTACACTTCAGAGAGCTAGACAATACATAAGGATGACAGAAGAAGAATTAATTTCTTTGAGTTGTGGTGCTGGAGAACAGTATTGAATATCCCAGTGACTGTCCAAAGAACAAACAGATACGTCCTGGAAAGGGTGCAGCCAGAGAGATCCTTAAAGGCAAGGATGATTAAGCTATGTCTTTCAAACTTTAGACATGTAGCTAGACAAGACTATTACTTGGAAAGGGACATCATGCTTAGAATGACAGAGGGTCAGTGAAGGAGAGGAAGACTCCAGACGAGATAGACTGATGCGAGGATTTTAGCAATGGGCTACAGTGTCTCAGAGATGATGAGAAAGGCAAAAGATAGTGCAGATTTCAGGATGGCTGTTCGTATTCGTAGGGTTCATATGAGCAGTACTAAACTAGATACCACCTAACAACAATAATGTAAGTAGGAGATTATACCATGCAAATACAAAGTATAAAATTAAAAAAAATGAAAAAAGAACCAAACAAAAAGCAGATCAAACAAGAAGAAAACACTGAGGAATCACTACTAAATAAAATACTATTAATCAGAGGAATGAAATATGTAATTCCATGTCAAAATTGTGACAATCATGAACAATTGCAGTGTATTCAACAACACTGCATTGAAGTACATTAAGAAAAATCCATTGTTCCAATGCAATGGTTATTATGTACCCTCTCTTATCCTGTTTTCCTCACACACTCCCATGCCAGACCTGCTTTATAACAATGATTCTGTGCAGTGTTTGTCCTTTTATGACTGAGATATTTCTCTCAGCATGATATCCTCCAGGGTCTCCCATACTGTGTAATGCTGTATGAGTTCATTGTTTCTCAGTGTTGCATAGTATTCCATTGTATGACTATATCTTTAGTTTTTCTATCCATTTGTTTGTTGATAGACACTTGGGTTGCTGCTATGTCTTTGCTATTGTAAATAATGCAGCAATAAACATGGGTGTACATATATCTATTTGGATGACAGTTCTGGTTTCTTTAGGGTATATACCCAGAAGGGGCATTGCTGCTAAGAACTGTTTAAAAGGAATATATGTTTAGGTATTATACATATGACCAACAGTCTAGAATAAAACGTACATCATTGCAAAGAGAACTGGAGAAAAGGGGAGGTGGGTGATTGTGCCAAAAGAAGGAATTTTTTTTAAAATATGAACTGGGGGAAGGGAAAGTGAGGGAGAAGAGGTAAAATGTGCAACAATGAAGAAATAAAAGTCTAACTTCTCTGTAAATGTTCATTAAAATTTCAATTAAAATTTCATAGTAAAAGTGAAAAATCTGTTGAAAAATGTGGAGCAAAAATTAGAATTATGAAGAATAAAATTGTGGGATTTAAAAAAAATTGTTATTCAGCCAGTAGCTAATACAATGTTATCAGGTTATGATAGCAATGGTAACTTAGGATTTGGAAAATATTGTTAATGTGTTTTCTTTTAATAGATACAAATTAAAATTTTCATTTTTAAAACTTAAGAAAATACTTAAAACACATCTTTTCCACTATTCTTAGTGCTGTATAACACTAAAATAAATATATTAAAGTAATAAAACGTTCTATCATTTATTCCAAAATGGATATCTATGAGAATTACACCATTGCCAAGCCACAAAGTAGAAGCTTTTTAGCAAATCACAAATCCTTGTTAAGCTACTTATAATTACCACTCCTTTGTTCCCTGGAAAAGATAACTAATCTTTGACTTCCTATACTGGACAGAAAGCTTTGATTATTTTTAACTTAATTTTAATGGAATCATATGGTTACTATTTTTTTGTCTTCTTCATTGGTTCACCATTATATAAAGAGGACCAGGTATATGGTTGCAGAAAGGTCTAGTTCATTCAATTTATAGTTGTAACTTATTCTTTTATAGATTAGAATCTAAATAACCCCAAAATCAACCACTACTATTGGTTGATATATGAGTTATTATAATAGTTGTTACTTTTATTATCAATGCTAAGAATGTTATTTCCCTCTGTAATTAAGTTCTGAAATCAGTTTTTCTCAGAGCAATACTAAGTATCAAGAAATTTGTCCAGTCCTGTACTACCATCACTATCTCAGCTGTGTTTAAAGCTATTGTTGCAACTGCTGTCAATCCATCTTGCCGATAGCTTTTCTTTTACTGATCCTCCACTATTCAAAACATGATTTCTATCTCCAACGACTGCCCCCTCCTGAATGTACCGGAGTATGTGACACAACGTCTTATAATTCTTGCTTCTAATAAGTGTTCTGTCTGCACCCCAGACAGAATTGATTGGATTGGTTTGTTCTGTTGATTGGTTTGTTCTGTTGGTAGTACTTGACATATTCAACACTCTTCACCAACATCACAATTCAAAGATATTGATTCTTCTTTAATCTTCTTTACTCATCATCAAACACTCACAAAAATAAGTGAATTGAAAATGCTAAGTTTCAGACCAGGCACATTTAAGTCTTTAAAGCAGCAATCATGTTTTAGCACTGTAAGGAGGTTCTTAGCAGCAGACTTTTCCCCAAATCGATAAATTTGATTTCTTGACTGTTGCTTCCATGGATGAGGATGGTGGAAACAAATACAATGAAATTACTGAAAATTTAGACATTCTCTCCATAATCATGATGCTGCCTACTGATCAAATTGTGAGAATTTTTGTTTTCTTGATGATGAAATTTAAATAATAGTGAAAGCTGTAATCTCTGATCTTCTGCAATATGTGCTTCTGTCTCCTCCTTTTTTGCAATCAAGGGTGTGTCCTCTGAATAACAAATTTGTTCAAAAATATGCCTCCTATCTTGTTGTCCTTTGCATAGTCAATAAAACACAGATTTACATTCCTCTGGTATTCCCTGCTTTCAGCTAAGATCCATCTAACATTAGCTACAATATCCCTAGTTCCACGACTCCTTCTAAACCCATCCTGGACTTCTGGCAGTTCTCTGCTGATGTGTTCTTCAATTTTTGGATACTTTTCAGTAGAACCTTGCTTGCATGTGAAATCAATGTGATTGTTCTATAGTTTCCACACTCTGTTGGGTCACTCTTCTTTGGGATGGGAACAAATATAAATCTCTTCCAGTCAGTTGGTCAAGGGGTTGTTCTCCAGATTTTTTGGCACAACTCAGTGAGCACATCCAGGGCAGCATCTGTTAGCTGAAATATATCAATTGGCATACCATCTATTCCTGGGGACTTATTTTTTGCCATTTCCTTCAAAGCAACTTGAACTTCTTCTTTCATCACCATAGCCTCTTGCTCATATGTTGTTTCATAAAATTCTTCTGTGTCTGTCAATTCCTTTCGATAGAGTGACTCAGTATATTTTTCCCATCTTCTTTTAGTACTTTCTGGATCATTTAATATTCTGCATAAAGCATTCTTAATTATAGCAAAATCGTTTGACTGTGTGGATCAAAACAAACTGTGGCTGACTCTGAGAAGAATGGGAATCCCCAAACACTTGATTGTGCTAATGCGAAACCTATACTTGGACCAAGAGGCAGTCTTCAGAACAGAGCAAGGAAACACTGCATGGCCCAAAATTGGGAAGGGTGTATGCCAGAGATGTGACCTGTCTCCATACCTTTTCAACCTGTGTGCAGAACAGATTATCTGGGAGGCTGTGCTCTATGAGGAGAAACGTAGGGTCAAGATTGGCGGAAGATCTATTAATGATCTGCGATGTGCAAATGACACAACCCTGCTTGTTGAAACGGAGGAGGACATAAAGCGCTTGCTGCAGAGGGTCAAGGACTGCAACCTCCAACATGGATTGAGGCTCAATGTCAAGAAGACAAAGATTCTCACCACTGGGCCAATTGGCAGCATCAGGACGGATGGTGAAGAGATTGAGATTGTTCACAGCTTTCATTTGCTTTGCTCCACAGTCA
>NW_006399763.1:27339163-27340498 GCF_000299155.1 Elephantulus edwardii | reverse complement strand
GAGGGACCAGTCCTTAGAGAGGGACATCATGCTTGGTAGGGTGGAGGGACAGCGCAGGAGGGGAAGGCCCTCTATGAGGTGGATTGATTCAGTGACTGGGTTATCAGGATGGGTGTATCAGGGATGGTGTGATTGGCACAGGACAGAATAGAGCTTAGGGCTGTTGTACATATGGTCATTATGAGTTGCAAGCAACTCGACGGCACATGGCAAAAACAACAATCTTGATGTCAGATTCTTTGTTACAAAGTCCAGTTTGTCAGTTTATTTCTGAAAATATGGATTTAATAGGCATAGAGAAAGGATACAACCTTGACACACAGCTTTCCTATTTTTATATTATATAACGTCTCCTTGCTCAAATGTTTAGATTACTGCTCAATGTTATAAATGCAGGCTCCAACTGAACACAAAAAATAACTATCTTTCCCATTCTTCCCAATGTTAGCTACAATCTATTATTATTCATATAATCTAATTCATTTGCATAGTCAAGATTAAACAAGTGGAAAATCTTTCTGGTATCCTTTGACTTCAGTCAATATCCATGTAACATCAGCAATGATATTCCTTAGTTCAAGGCCTCCTGTGTGTCCAGCTTGAATTTAAGACAGTTCTGTCAGTAGAATAAGACTGTGAAATTAAAAAAAAAAATTCCTATTTAGTCAATAGATAGTACAATGTCATAAGAGAGATGCAAATAAAAATCATGAGATACCATCTCACTCCATTGGCAGTGGCAAAGTTTAACAGAACAGCAGGTAATAAATGTCAGAAAGGATGTGGTGAGATAAAACCCTTATACACTTTTAGTGGGATTGTAAAATGTTACAACCAATCTGGAAGGCACTTTGGCATTTCTTTAAAAAGCTGAACATAGAAATTCCATGATCCACTATTCGACTGCTTGGAATACACCCTAAGAGAGTGAGAACTGAGGCCCAAATAGAGAATTGTACACCAATGTTCATAGTGTTATTCACCATTGCAAGAACATGGAAATAGTTGAAAATCCAACCACAATAGAATAGAGTGAGAAATTACAGTGTGTTCAAATGATGGAATACTACTACATAGCATACAGGAGTAACAATTTTGTAAATCACTACCTAACTTGAAAGGAATTGGAGAATATTATGCTAAGAGAACTAACTCAATCCTATAAGGACAAATGCGGCATGCTGTTTTTATGTGCCATCGAGTCGCTTGCGACTCTAGCGACCCTATGTACAACAGCCCTAAACTCTGCTCTGTCCTATGCCAATCGCACTGTCTCTGACACTCCCATCCTGATTATCCCAGTTACTGAATCAATCCACCTCATAGAGTGTCTTC
>NW_006399763.1:27315629-27336548 GCF_000299155.1 Elephantulus edwardii | reverse complement strand
ACGGCCTGTATCAGGCGGACCTTAGTCTCCAGAGGCACACCATTGCTGTTGAGTACTTTAGAGAGATCCCTAACAGCAGACTTTCTCATCACAATACGTTTTTTTATTTCCTGGCTGCTGGTGCCAAGAGTGTTGACCATGGAGCCGAGAAATATAAATAGTAATTCTTCTCGCACTCTCTTCTTTCAGCTAAGATCCATCTGAACAGATGAGTGTGGGAGGATATTATGACTATAATTCACGATGAGTACAAAAATTTTTTACAAAGAAAGAAGAGAAAGAAATGAACAAGATGGATGTCAGAAGAGACTCAAATATTGCTCTACAGTGCCAAGGAGCTAAAGCAAAAGGAAGAAATCAGGTACTTAAGGAGCCGAACAGAAGATTTCAAAGGGTAGTTTGACAATACAAAGCAAAGTGTTATTATGAAATGTGCAAAAAGACTGAAAAAAAGACCATCAAAAGAGGCAAATCACTCATCATTTCTTAAACTGGAGGGATTAAAGAACAAATTCAAGCCTCAAGTTTCAAAACCTAAAAATGCTTTGGGCAGAATTTTCAATGATATAAAATGCATCAAAAGAAGATGGAAGGAGTACACAGAGTCACTGTACCAAAAAGAATTGGCTGATATAGAAGAATTTTATGAAACAGCTTATAATCAAGAGGCAATGGTGATGAAGGAAAGTCAAACTGTTCTGAAGGAACTGGGCAAAAATAAGGTCCAAGGAATTGAAGGAATACCAACTGATGTATTTCAGCAAACAGATGCTACCCTAGACGTGTTCACCAAGTTGGGTAAAAAAATCTGGAGGACAGCTACCTCGTCAGATAACCAGAAGAGATCCAATTTTCTCATTCTAAAATAGGGTATCCTGACAGTGTATGGAAATAATCAAACAATATCACTAATCTCACACCCAAGCAAAATCTTGCTGAAGATTATCCATAAACAACTGGAAGAGTACATCAATAACGAATTATTAGAAATACAGACTGGATTTCAAAGAGGCAGTGGTCCCAGGGACATCATTGGCAATGTCGGATAGATCTTGACTGGCTGTCATTGTTGTTGTTATGTGCCTTCAAGTCGTTATAGCATCATAGCATTATAACGTTATAGTGTCATATCGACGCTATGTACAAGACCTCTAGATGCCCTCTATCTTGGGCCAACCTAGCCATCTCAAAGGCACTCATTCCCACCACTCCAGTCACAGAATCTATCCCATCTCATCGAAGATCTTCCTCTCCTTCGCTGCCCATCTACTTTCCCAAACAGGATGTCCCTCTCTAAGAACCAGTCCCTCCTTGCAACATGCCCCACGTATGTCAGACGGAGCTTCAGAATCCTTGACTACAAGGAGCATTCCAGCTTCACCTTCTCCAGTACAAACCTGTTTGTTCTCCTAACAGTCCATGGTATATTCAACACTCTTCTCCAGCACCAAAGTTCAAAAGCATCAATTATCTTTCTATCATCCCTATTCACTGTACAAATCTCTGATGCATAGCACGTAACTGCGAAGACTATAGGCCAGATCAGGTGCACCTTAGTCTCCAGCCTGATGTCATTGCTCTTCAGTACTCTTGAGAGGTCCCTCACAGCTGACTTTCTCAAAGCAATTCGTCTCTTGATTTCCTGGCTGCTGTTGCCAAGAGTGTTGACTATGGAGCCAAGTAAACTAAAACTGTTATCTTAATCTCTTCACCATCCATACTGATGCTGCCAATTGTCCCAGTGGTGAGAATCTTTATTTTCTTGATGTTGAGCTTCAATCGGTATTGAAGGCTGTAGTCTCTGACCTTCTGCAGCAAACGCTTCAGGTCCTCCTCAGTTTCAGCAAGCAGGGTTGTGTCATCTGCATAATGCAGGTTGTTGATGACTCTTCTACCAATCCTGATGCCACATTCCTCCTCATACAGCCCAACGTCTCGGATGATCTGTTCTGTATACAGATTGATAAAGTTATGGAGACAGAACACATCCTTTATGTACCCCCTTCTTGATTTTAAACCATGTAGTGTTTCCTTGCTCTGTACTGGCGACTGCCTCTTGGTCCAAGTATAGGTTTTGCATTAGCACAATCAAATGTTCTGGGATTCCCATTCTTCTCAGAGTCAGTCATAGCTTGTTGTGTGATCCACACAGTCAAAAGCCTTTGCATAGGCAATGAAGCACAGATAAACATTCTTCTGGTATTCTTTGCTTTCTGCCAAGATCCATCTTACATTAGCTATAATATCCCTAGTACCACGACCTCTTCTAAATCCAGCCTGCACATTTGGCTGTTCTCTGCTGACATATTGTTCCAAATGCTTTTGGAAAATTTTCAGTAGAATCTTTTGGCGTGTGATATTAATGATATTGTTCGATAATTTCCGCACTCTGTTGGGTCACCTTGCTTTGGAATGGGAACAAATATGGATCTTTCCCAGTCAGTTAGCCAGCCCCCAATTTCTTGGCACAACTTAGTGAGCACATCCAGGGCAGTGCCTGTTTGTTGAAATATGTCAATTGGTATGCCATCAACTACTGGAGCCTTGTTTTCTGCCAATTCCTTCAGAGAAATTTGAACTTCCTCCTTCATCACTATAGGCTCTTGATCATATGTTATTTCATGAAATTCTTCTGTGTCAGCCAATTCCTTCTGATACAGTGACTCTGTACTCTTTCCATCTTCTCTTGATACTTCCTGGATCATTTAACATTCTACCCAAAGTATCCTTAAGTATTGCCACCCGTGGCTTGAATTTGTTGTTTAGCTCCTTCAGCTTAAG
Source organism: Elephantulus edwardii (assembly GCF_000299155.1). Classification (NCBI taxonomy): domain Eukaryota; kingdom Metazoa; phylum Chordata; class Mammalia; order Macroscelidea; family Macroscelididae; genus Elephantulus; species Elephantulus edwardii. The sequence continues at coordinate 27,333,767 of NW_006399763.1, read as the reverse complement.
AAACGCTGACCGAGTTCAGCCCTTTTGATTTTCTGACTCCAGCTCTCTGCACATTTCATTATAGTATCTTGCTTTGTCGTCCCAGGCTGCCTTTTGAAATTTTCTGTTTACCTCTTTGATTTCTTGGTTTCTTCCTTTAGCTGTGGCTTCTCGGCGCTCTAATGCAATACTCAGAGTCTCATCTGACATCCATCTTGGTCTTTTCTTTTTCTTCAGACTTTGTAATGAATGATCTTTTGCATTCTTCATGGATGATTTTCTTGATATCCTCCCAGAGCTTATTTGGTCTACGTTCATTGGTATTCAAGGCCTTAGACTTGATCATTGCAAATACCTTTTATAATTAACATAAACACAGGCTATACACATGGATTTCACTTGATGGTATGCATGGGAGTCAAATCGATTATATTTGTGGAAAGACTCTGTGGAGGAGTTCAATATCAGCAGTGAAAACCAGGTTGGGTGCCGATTGTGGGAAAGACCACCAACTTTTCATATGCAAGTTCAAGCTGAAGTTGAAGAAAATTAAATCAAGTCAATGGGAACCAAAATTTGACCTTAAGTCTGTCCCACTCGAATTTCAAAACCATCCCAGGAACAGGTTTGAGGTTGTGATTATACATTATAAATCTAATAATATTCTCTCAAATCATCTTTTCTTGGAATGAGCATAAATTTAGATTACTTTCAGTCAGTTGTACATGTGGATATATTCCAAACTTCTTAACAGACCTATGAATACATTTGTGGCTGCATCTGGTTGTTAGAACACATCAAATGATATTCCATCAATTCCTGGAGCCTTATTTTTTTGCCAACTTAAATATTGTACTTTAATTTTTATTGCTGTTTTTGTTGTTAAGTGCCACTGAGTTGCAGATGACTTATAGCGACCCTATGAATGAAAGACATGAACACTTGTATAACTTTCATCATTTCTCCAACTTCATAAGGTTTCCAGAGGCAAGGAAGTGGATGCCACTCCTGCTTCCAAGCTTGTTTTAATCCAAGAGCTCCACCAAACACTGTCCATCCACCATGGGTAACCACTATCACAATTGATACACAGTGTCATAGTGTTCAGCTCACAGCAAACACGAGTTATCTCTGTACAGCAAATGGACAGAGCAGTGCTATACGAATTAGAAGAATGTTTGATCAAAAACAATCAAAGCTAGGCCTGAGAGCTGCATATTAAAATCACCCACCTTTGGCTTGTTAGTACCACTTTCTGTCCACTAGGTCAACTGAGCTCTTTCCATAGTGGATAGAGTTTGGTGGAATTCCCAGTTTTAATAAAAGTTGAGAAGCAACAGTGACATCCACTTCCTAAACAATATACCTCTGCAAACTCTATAAACTTGGATAAAAGATAGTTATGGAAAGGTCTCAGGTCTTTTGTTCTTTGAGTCACTATGAGTAATGCACAACTTGATGATAATCATCAACAATAACAACAGCATGAAAACTATACCTAAATCAAGAAGCTGTTATACAAACAGATCAAAGGAATATACAATGGATTAAAATCAAAGATGCACATTAACACTTTATCCTTTCCTCAAGTGGATTCAGTCTATATGCTGAACAAATCATTCAAGAAGATACACTATATGAAGAAAGATGTGGCATCAGAATAGGAGGAGACTGGATAAGCAGCATAATGCTCCCAAATGGGCATTTTTGAGTGGTGAGAGCCAATGGGAATGCTTGATTATGGAGGAATGTGGAATGTGGATGATAGAAGGAGAATTGACGCCTTTGAGCTGTGGTGCTGGAGAAGAGTATTAAATATACCGTGAACTAATAAGAGAACAAACAGGTTCATCCTAGAGAGGGTGAAACTGGGCTGCTCCTTGGAGGCAAGGATTCTGAAGTTTTGTCTGACATATTTTGGACATATTGCAAGGAGAAATCTGTCTTTGGAAAGGGACCTCATGCTTGGGTGGTGGAGGGACAGTGCAAGAGAGGAAGATCCTCTATGAGGTGGATTGATTCAGTGACTGGAATAATGGGATGAGTATGTCAGAAACAGTAAGATTGAATAGGGATAGAGCAAGGTTTAGGGCTCTTGTACATAGGGTCACTATGAGTCACAGTGACTCGGCAGCTCATAACAACAACAATAGATTGAGTTGGTATGAAGAAAAGAAACAACATTACTCACCTTTTATTCACTTTAAACCATGCAGAAATATTTTATTTTGTTAGTTTGTTCAGAAAATTACTTCTTGATCTATGTATATGTATAAGATTTACATGTGCACAATTGTTTTGTGATTTCATTTTTCTCAATGCTAGCCATAACCAAAGTGAGATCTTGAGTGTATCCCATCTGAACTTAAAAAAGATAATATTTGACATAGTAAACACTAATAACTGAATACCAGAGGAGTTAACCATATTCATATATAGAGTTGGAAAATTCTGATGACACATTCTATATCAAGATGTACTGATAACTTAAATGTTTCAAGTTTCCAGCAGTTGAATCCACCAGGAGTTCCATGGAAAAAATATAGGCAGTCTCTTCCCCTTGTTACTTACAGCTTAGAAAACTCAATATAGGATTGTTATAAGGTGTAACTAACTCAGTGACAGTAAATTTGAATTTTGAATTTGAAGTGCAAGAAAAGACTTCATACATTTTCACTGATTTAAATGCTACACAAATTGTATATGCAGATGATTATGATAAAGATTATGTTCTGAGTAAATGTTCAATTGTTTCAAAGTTAGAATATATTTACTTAGCATTAATGACAAGTATAGATTTTATTTAAATCAGATATAAATAATCCAGGAACTGTGTGTGCATTTTACAGAGTACATAAAGAAATAAAAGAAATATAACCCAAAAAAAAAAATTACCAATGCAGTGTTAACCAAAATATACTACAAACAAGAGTGTAGGGGTAAGTCCATAAAAACTTCATGCTAAAGAACTTCAATAGACAATGTAAATTCAAGCTTCTTTGTGCCATGTGCCTTGGCTTCATGCACCATGTTCTCTTTTCTAGAAAGTCGTAGAGCTCAGACTAATCAGCCTCAGGAGAGGATACAGGAGGAGTAATTCCCTCCTGACTGATCATCCACAGAAGTGGATAGAAGTGCATGGATTGGTCATTACCATAAAGACTTTGGGACTGTAATATTGGAACTTTACTGTTTTCCTGGGTCTTTGTATCATCAGGCAGAAGTACTCTTTCCTAACGAGCCACAGAACAGATAGGTCCATTAGTCAGTCATCAGCACCAACTGAGGCTTTGGGTTGAACTGTTGGGAATTTACCACTTTCCTGCAAATTTTACCTGAGCATAATACTCCAGGCAGCATTCCTGCAACTTTGTCTACTCTTGGGAGAAACTGACCCCTCCTATCAAACTACAGGACAGGATAGAGAAATGGGCCCACCATAGTTGAGCAAAGGAAGAGACTCCAGCTCCCTAACTTTCAAAGGACAACCAGATGAGATGTTAGCCACAAGAAATGGTGAACAGAGTTGCTCATAGATGACCAGCAGGTAAGACTATAATTGGTCATTAGAATCTTGGGGAATAACATTAAACGGTGAAACATACGTGTGAACAGAATTTCAGAATGGGAGAAGTAGGGAAAAGCACTTTAAAAATTGAGGAAGAGATTGTAGAAGAAAATGTCCTAGATGTGAAAAATCAGGAAATCCACATTCAAGAAGTTCAAAGAATTCCAAAATTCTTGATCCCAAAATAAAATTAAGAAACAGCACAGTCAAATTCTCCAAATTGAAAAAAAGGGTGATGTTGTTGTTGTTGTTGATTACAATCAAGTCAAGTACCATCTAGTCGAGTACGACTCATAGTGACTCTATGAACAAAAGGCCTAATGCCTTTTCACAGCTATCATCATTTCTCCAAGTTCATAGAATTTTTTAATGATATTTCCTCAACATCTTGAATAGTGTATAAGCAAAACAAAGAGCCAATATCATTCTCAATGGGCAAAACTTTCATGCCAATGAGTTTGGTTTGGGTAGCGTAGATGATATAACCTAAAATTTTATCATAATAAAAATGCAATATAAAATTCTTAAAAAAATATCAACTAATTTTTTGAAATAAAATTTTACTGCAGGAAGATATATATTCTACTCAGCTTGGATAACTTAATAGCATAAAAAGTAAGATTTCATAATTCATGTATTGAATATTGTTATATCATCATTGTCGTAAATAATGTATCATCAAGTCAGAATTGACTCACAACTAATTCTCCAATGGGTTTTTTAGAAGAGGTAAATTGACAGGAGGAGATTGTCTATCTTTCTCTCATGGAGTAGCCTATGTTATTTGAACCCCATGTTGTTGAATTGGCAGCAAAACTCCTGACCACTAAACTATCTTAATTCCCCTTGTTGTTGTTGTTAGGTGTCATTGATCCTATTGTGACCCAGCAACCCCATAAACAAAAGATCTGAACCCTGTACAATCCTGTGCCATCCTTCACTTCCCAACACACAAGAGCTCATTGCTGCAGTCTCCATGTCAATCCACCCGGTAGAGGATCTTCCTTTCCTCCACCAACTCTCCACCCTTCCCAGCATCATGTTCTTCACCAAGGAATATCCTCTTTTAGCAACATAAACAAAATATATGAAGTGAAACCTTATCATTCTTGCCTTCAATGAGCACTCCAGGTGCACCCCCTCAAGATATATCTGTGCTCTTTTGGCTATTCGTGAGATATTCAGGTTCTCCTTCAATATCACAGTTCAAAGGCATCTATTCTTTTTTTCTCTCATCCTTACTCATTGTCTGGCTCTCAGATACATAGCAAATGACCAGAAAGTCTATGGTCTGAGTCAGATGCATCTATAAATGAAATATAATGTATAATATTTGAAAAGGAAGATTATAATAGGAGAGATAACATTTGGAATTATTTTCTGCTTGTTATTTAGTAAGAAAAGTATTCTTGTTGTTAGGTGCCGTTAGTCAACTATCACTCATAGCAATTCTATGAACAATAGATCTGAACTTTGTTCTATCCTGTACCATCACAATATCTGTCATCCTCAGGCCTATTGCTACAGTCACTGTGTTAATTCAAATCATTGAAGAACTTCCTCTCTTTAACCCTCTAACTTTCCCAGCAAAATCTTTATTTTCTAAAGAATGTCCACTCTTAAAAAAAAACCCCAAAAAACCCAAAAACAAACACTCAAAGTGTCAGAGACAAAGTTTCACCATCATTTCCTCTAAGGAGCACTCTGGTTCATTTCCTTTAAGGCAGACTCACTTGTTCATGGTGTTTCCATTATTCTTCATCAATATCACAATTTAAATTTAAATTCATCTCTGACCTTCCTTATTAATTTTTCAACTCTCAAGCAATTGAAAATAACTATAGTTTAGATCAGGGACCCCTTACTCTTTAAACTGACATTCTTGCTCTTTAAACTTTAAAGGTGTCCTTCACAACAAATTTCTCCTAAGCACTATGTCTTTTGATTTCATGATTGTTGCTTCCATTAATGCTTGTTGTGGACCCAAATGAAATGAAAGCTTTAAAATTTCAATCATTATTGATGTTGCCTGTTGGTCCAGTTGTGAAGATTTTAGCTGTCTTGATATTGAGATATAACCCATTTTGAAGACTATAATCTTTGACCTCTGTAAGGGAGCGCTTCATATCGTCTTCACTTTCTGAAAATAAGGCTGTGTCATTTGCATAATGTGGGTTGTTAAGGAATTTTCTTCCAATCCTGATGCCATATTCTTTTTCATATATTTCAGTTTCTTTAATTATTTGCTTAGCATACAGATTGAATTTGGATGGGGAAAAGAAATAACCTTGACTCACCATTTATTTACTTTAAACCTTTATTCTGAGGTATCAGAGATAACTGCTTCTTGATCTATGTAGAGGATTTGCATGAGCTCACTTAAATGTTCTGAGATCACATTTTTCCCAATGTTAGTAATAAACAAAACATAACCTTGAGTATATCATGTCTGAACTTAAAAAAATGTTAAAATATTTGAAAATTTGATTACTAATGAAAAAAGACATTTTTTTCAATATTATACTAGATAAACGTAGGTGAAATAGTTAAGGGATCCTATCAGGAAGTATGCTTTATAGTATGAGTATTTTCTGTTGTCAGCCTCAAAGAATTTCATTGTTGTTTTAGGACTGAGTCTTACGTTAGGATCCTTGGCAGAGTTAGACCTTTCCATTTTCTGGCAGCTGACTCTCAATATGAAAACTTGTGGGCATTTTCTGCTTTAAAACATTCTATTTCCAGATATCTGTAACAAGACTTTTCCATGAAAAAGGCAATTCAAGCAAAAGCAATGACATAAAGGAACCCCTTCTCTCTCGTTGTATTTTTTCCCTTCAGTTTATGCTAAGAAGGGAATACTTCAATTTTTAATGTTTCTAAACCCTCTGGAATGCTCTCTAAGAAGTAACTGAAGAGCGTGCTCTGTTAATAGAGGTGATTTAGTATCCAAAATGGCAGCATGTATATTCTGACCCAGTTCTATTAACTTGCTTTTAGGCCAAGCAAGAGAGAGTGAACATGAAGAATATAAAATTTCTTTCCCAATAAAATTGTTTTAGGATGAGGAATAGGTCCAGTCTGAATGAGACAAGGGAATAATATTCTAGTTAGAATGTAGAGTGGCTAATGTATTTGCTAATGCTTGAGAAGAATAGCATGGAAATATGATGGGTTGTGTCTTAATTTCTTAGCACTGCTGTAAAATACCACAGAAGATTGAATTTAAAGACCAGAAATATATTTTTTTCACAGTTATGGAGGCTGTTGTAGAGCATAATGGGTGTCTGATTGAAATGAAAAGAATTCAGCTTTTATAGAGAGGCAAAGTAATTAGCAAATGGAGGATTACAAAATCCAGAGGATTTTGAGCTAAATGATCCAATGAAAGACAGTTCAAGGAGTTTTTATAAGCAAACATAATAAGAATTCACTGATTGGTTGATATATAGGTAGTGGTTGTAATATTGCCTGAAGATACATTTGATTGGTAGATTATATACATTCCTAATTATATTTTTAAAGTAACCACATAACTTAGTGTATCTAGACTCAAAACAGCCATGCTACTCTTCTTTTATTGATTGTAGGAAGGGCATATGTAATTCTAAAATTTATTTTGAGTAATCACCTATCCTAAGAATTGTTTTAGACTTAGCTTTTAAAATAGCAAGTAAGTATATTGTTCTTAAAGTTGTTTACCAAGTATTCCTCAAGAGTTATAGAAATGATATCTATATTCCTGACTTAGAAATTACTTTTGATTCAATGTAGAGTTGTAGCCTCAGAACTCAAGCTAGTCATCATTTCAAGATAGGAGTCCTAAATTATTTTGTGAGATTTTTCCTCGATACTAAAAGTATATAATCAGAATCTTAGTTGTTCTTCTGGTACGTAGTCTTGATATTCCTTAGCCCACATCTTAATATGTATGTGGCTCCATTTCTAATTTTTTCTCTTGATAATTCAGAAATTAAAAGAACTAGAATGCACTTTACTTGGGAATTAACACAACAGAGAAAATTTTATTTCCAAACAGGGTTAAATCCATTGAAACATGAATTGTGATTCTAACAAGTAATTTTATAGGACATAACTTAATATTTAAGTGGGAAGTACACTGAGATGGTAAGGAGTTCTCCATACTCAGGTTAGGGAGTCAGAACTATTAAATTGGTTTATGGTTTTAGAATTTGAGGAAATAAAAATTAAGAAAGGCTGAAATATACTAAAGAAGATGAAGTGCTTAGTCCATCAAATTGTAGCATGTTACTAAAAGACAGAACAAGAAAGTTAATTTACAAGGTTCCTTTTGGGACATTTGATAAGATGCTAGCAATTTGCAATGCAGGTAGCTGCAATGCCAGCAGTTTTTACTTGAAGTAAAGGGACAGCTCTGCATTAGAGATTGTAAAGGACTTTTTACTTCTAACAGAAAAATGTACTAAGAGAAATTTTTAAACTTCAAACAGCAAATTATCTTTATGATTATTCTTTTCATCTTTCTCTCCAATGAGAAATATATTATTTCTAGTATCCAAACTAACATACATTCAGTCATCAAATGGGCACTGAATAAATATAATGTGTGAGGTCCTGTGCTTGTCTCTGTGGTTCATCCATTCTTCTCATCTGTGCATTATTCTTCTTTTGTAATATCTTTTTTCTAACTTGAATATGCTGGTCATGTATTAAATGTCCCTTTGCTTAAACTACAGATTGTTTTTTAGAGGTTTTTATTTCGGTTACTACATTTAATTTCATATTCTTTTAATTTCTCTGCATATGCATAGCACACACTAGAGATTCAGAGCAGAGCAAATAGATGCTGTTCCTATTCTCATGGAGATTTCAGTCTAACTGAAGAGTCAATTATTAATTAAATAAGTACATAAACATATTATCACAGTGATGAGTTATCATACCAAAGCTTTGCAGTTATGAGCACCTATAAAATGGCATTTTTTTTTCTGGTTAGGGGAGTCAAGAAAAATTCTCTAAGGAAATAGAAGTTGAAGTGAGAACTGAAGGAAAAGACTGATAGCCTTAGTGGTTAAAGAAATGTAAAGAACAGTCTCAGGGAAGCATTTTCCATGTGTAGACAGTGTGAGAGAGTATGAATGGGGGAAAAACCCAAACAAACCCAAAAACCCAAAACAAAAACCAGTGTGACTAAAGCAGAGAAACCATAAAGGAGAGCACTGGAGAGAAGTGATTACCATGGAGTACTTACTGCAGAAGATCAAAGAACCACAGCCTTCAATATAGATTATATTTCTATATCAAGAAAGCAGAAATCCTTACCCTTGGACCAATCGACAACATCATGGAGAACAAATGCAGAAAACTTTCAAGTTGACAAGGGCTTTATTTTACTTAGATCCACAATCAACATTCATGGAAGCAGCATTTAAGAAAGAATTTTTTAAAAATGTGTTGGATTGGGAAAATCTATTATAAAGAATCTCTCTACAGTGCTTAAATGCAAGGATATCAGTTTAAATATTAAGAGGTTTCTGATCCAAGATATGATATTTTCAATTACTTCCTATATGTGCCTCTGAAAGTTGGACAATAAATAAGGAAAACAAAAAAATAATTGGTTCCTTGAATTGTGGTGTTGAGGAAGAATTTTAACTATACCATAAACTGCCGAAACAAGAAGCAAATTTGTCTTGAAGAAGTGCAACCAAGATATTCTTTAAAGGCAATGTTGATGAAGTGTCACCTACATTGAGCATGTTGTTAAGAAGTTACAGCCCTTCACAAAGATATGCTGGGAAAGCCATTAAAATAGAGGATGTTTCATTACAAGATAGCTTTACACAGTGACTGCAGCAATTGGCATGGTGACAGCGATCATGAGAATCAGGCAAGAGAGGACAAGACTTCATCTGTTGTTCACAAAGTCACTATGAATCAAAGTCAACTCAGCCATGATTAACAACAAAAGCAACAGCAGCAATTATCCTGCAGAGAGTGAAAGTAGCAGAAAAATATTAGGTAAAATTGGAAGGACAGTAGAATGAATATAGATGGTAATAGGAAGTTATCAGAAATGCATCTGAATTTCTGTTAGACACAATTGTATAAATACATAAGACCACTTAGAGAGATAGAGACAAATTTTGTTGAGTACGGTAGAGTAGAAACTGGGCCATAGCTGACCCTCTGGTGGGTTTTCAGAGGCAGCTAATCACATGCGAGATTATCCATCTTTCTCCCTTATAGGGACAACTGCTGTTGTTGTTATGTGTCATCGAATTGCATAGATTCATATTGATCCTATATCTGAGAGCTCAAAACCCTGCTCTATCCTGTGCCAACTTATCGTCCCTGACACTCCTACCCCCATTACTCCAATGACTGAATCAATCCATCTCATCTAGGGTCTTCCTCTCTTGCTCTGTCCCTCCACCCTCCCAAGCATGGTTTCTCTATCTAAGGACTGATCCCTCCTTGTAACATGCACAACAACTAGAAGAAAAAAATCTTTAATCAGGGTGTAGGTCGAAGTCAATTATGTTCATTTTAAAGTTGTTGTTGCTGTTATGTGCCGTCGAGTCACTTGTGACTCATAGCAACCCTATGTACAACAGCCTTAAACTCTGGTCTGTCCTGTGCCAATCGCACTGTCTCTGACACCGCCATCCCAATTATCCCAGTCACTGAATCAATCCACCTCATAGAGGACCTTCCCCTCCTCTGCTGTCTCTCCACCCTCCCAAGCATGATGTCCCTCTCCAAGGACTGGTCTCTCCTCACAACAGGTCCAAAGTATGTTAGACGGAGCCTCAGAATCCTTTCCTCCAAGGAGCCACCCAGTATAACCCTCTCCAGGACGAATCTGTTTGTTTTCCTAGCAGTTCATGGTATTCTCAATACTCTTCTCCAGCACCACAGCTCAAAGGCATCAATTTTCCTTCTATCTTCCTTGGTCATTGTCCAACTCTCTGATGCATAACAAGTGATTGTGAAGACCATGGCCTGTATCAAACACACCTTAGTCTCCAGAGAGACACCGTTGCTCCTGAGTACTTCAGAGAGGTCCCTAATAGCAGACTTTCCCATCGCGATACGCTTTTTGATTTCCTGACTGCTGGTGACAAGAGTGTTGACTGTGGAGCCAAGCAAACTGAAGCTGTGAACAATCTCAATCTCTTCGCCATCCATCATGACGCTGCCAATTGGTCCAGTGGTGAGAATCTTTGTCTTCTTGACATTGAGCCTCAGTCCATACCGAAGGCTGCAGTCCTTGACCCTCCGCAGCAAGTGCATGAGGTCCTCCTCAGTTTCAGCAAGCAGGGTTGTGTCATCTGCATAACGCAGATTGTTGATAAATCATCCACCGATCTTGACCCCACATTTCTCCTCATAGATCCCAGCCTCCCGGATAATCTGTTCTGCATATAAGTTGAAAAGGTATGGAGATAGTATGCATTCCTGGCGTACGCCCTTCCCAATTTTGAACTATGCAGTGTTACCCTGCTCTCTTCTGATGACTGCTTCTTGGTCCGAGTATAGGTTTCTCATCAGCACAATCAAGTGTTCTGGAATTCCCATTCTTCTCAGAGTCAGCCACAGTTTGTTATGATCCACACAGTTAAATGCCTTTGCATAGTCAATGAAACAAAGATAGACATTCCTCTGGTATTCTCTGCTTTCAGCTAAGATCCATCTAACATCAGCTACAATATCCCTATTACCATGACCCCTTCTAATCCCAGCCTGGACTTCTGGTAATTCTCTGCTGATGTGCTGTTCTAGTCATTTTTGGATAATCTTCAGTAAAATCTTGCTTGCATGTGATATCAGTGAGATTGTTCTATAGTTTCCACACTCTGTTGGGTCACCTTTCTTTGGGATAGGAACAAATATAGATCTCTTCCAGTCAGTTGGCCAAGTGGTTGTTCTCCAGATTTCTTGGCCCAACTTGGTGAGCACATCCAGGACAGCATCTGTAAGCTGAAATATATCAATTGGTATACCATCTATTCCTAGAGCCTTATTTTTTTCATTTCCTTTAAAGCAACCTGAACTTCTTCTTTCAGTACCATAGGCTCTTGCTCATATGTTGTTTCATGAAATTCTTCTGTGTCTGCTAATTCCTTTTGATACAGTCACTCAGTATACTCTTTCCATATGCTTTTAATACTTCCTGGATCACTTAACATTCTGCCTAAAGCATCCTTGATTATAGCAACTCGAGGTTTGAATTTGTTCTTCAGTTGCTTGAGCTTAAGAAATGCTGAACGATTTTTGCCCTTTTGATATTCTGACTCCAACTCCTTGCACATTCCATTGTAATATTTTGCCTTGTCATCTCGTGCTGCCTTTTGAAATCTTCCATTTGAAAATTCCAAAAAGACATAAAATTAGGGAATATTATATAGGTATGGGACTCAAATTGAAGTATGTTCACATCCATTTCTAAGTTAAATATGTTACTTTTAGTCTAAAATAGAGAGAAATTCCAAATTTAATATGTTAGAATATGGAGTTGAACTTATAAATATGTATTGGTTATAGGAAGAAAACTATGAGGGTACGATATCTGAAAACCTAGAAAAGAGTATATGTTTCATTTCCAGGACCATCCAAAACCTTGAAAGGTTAAGGTAAAGATGGAAAAGAATCTAAAAATGGATTTATTATTTTGAAGCTCATTGGGTACCTTAGCAATAGCTCTTTTCAGGAGATTGCACAGAAAAGCTTCCTAGAGAAGGTTGAGGAATAAAAATAATTAGTCTGATTTTCTATTTCTGTAATTGATTAATTTTAAATATTATTGAATATGGATTCAACTACATGTTCTTGAGATAATCCTAACTCACGGAAACCAAGTGTATGTCATGGTAGAACTGTTCTCCATAAAGCTTTCAATGGTGAATTTTTTCAAAATAGATTGTCAAGTCCTTCTTCTAAATTACCTCTAAGTTAAACACAAACAACTAAACTTGGTCAGAAGATGAGAAGTTATGCTTTTGCAACATTGCATTGAAAGTTGGTGCTTTGGAAATGGTTAATATTTAGAATACATAAATGAAATAAATATAAGTCCTCTTCCCAAGCAATTCTAAATCTGATCAAATGACTTAAATGAGGAAAATTCACAATTATATTGATTATTCTTCACTAATTGATTTTCAGATTTCTTAAATTTTACATCTCTCTCTAACAAACGAAGAACATTGGTTCTTGAAGTTTCTGAAGACTTTCTAATTATCACCGTTCTTTCTTACTTTCAACTTCCCTCCTCCCAGATCACTTCCTTACTAATTATTCATTTTCTTCCATCCATTTTTCTACCAATTCTTCTTTCCTTCCCTTCTTCTTGTTTCCTTGTCAGAATTTCATATTGAAAACTGTATTCATATAATGAGTATATTCAAAACTTACACTCATTGGTTTTTAGTTGTAACCAACTCATAGCTGATCTTCCAGGGGGTTTTCTACTAGACTCAGTAAATCACATGAGATATGATGACTCACTTTTCTTCCACAGAGTCTTATTTGTGGATTAGAAATATCAGAGAGGGCACTACCTTGACATTAACAGTGCAATTTCCTACCTACTAGGTCACCAGAGGTCCCTACAAATGCTTTTTTCATTTAAATTGCAAAGTGAGTAGAACCGTCCTGCACATAAATTTTAAATGTTTTGGCTGAACTCCTCACCAGACATTTAATTTTAAAAAACATTAAACACTTAAGGACTTACATTTGAAGGTTTTTCAATATGGATTACATTTCAACATCAAGAAAACAATGATCCTTACCATTGGGCCAATAGACAACATCATGATAAATAGAAGGTTGAAACTGTCATCTTTCTTGGATCTACCATCAATACCCTTGGTATCAACAATCAAAAGATCAGGATGCATATTGCACTGGGAGAGTCTGCAATCAGAGAACTCTCCAAATTACTGAGGAGCAATGATAATAGTTTGAGTACTAAAATGCACCTGATTCAGGCCATAGTGTTTTCAGTTACTTGTTATACATATGAAAGCTGGACAATTCATAAGGGTGGCAGAAGAATTTATGTCTTTCAGTTGTGGTGTTGGAGAGGAGTACAGAATATGCTATGGGCTACCAAAAGAACAGATATATCTTAGAGAAGGTTTAACCAGAGTGCTTGTTGGAGGCAAAGATGAAAAAATTTTATTTCACATACTTTGGATATATTGCTAGGAGTTGTTTTTCCTTGGAGAGAAACATCATGTTTGGAAAGTTGGAGATGGCAAAATAGAGGACGATACCAATTAGATGAACAGACACAGTGAATGCAGCAGTGGGCCCACATATGCCAGAGAATGTGAGGATGATGTAGGATAAGACAGGTTTCAGAAATACTGTTCATAGGATTGCTATGAATTATACTCTGAAGCACCTAACAGCATCAACATATCTATATTTTTAATTTCAGAAGAACCTTGGTTGCACAATATTTAAACATTTGACTTCTAGCCATAAAGTTGATTTTTCAAACCAAAAAGTCACTCTGAGATAAAAAGAGGAGGTAGTCTGCTTTCATAAAAGCTTTGGAAACCTTATTTGGTACTGCTATTCTATTGGCCTAGTGGCAAGAAGCTATGCTGAAATCCTGAAGGCACACAGTTCTAGGCCACCAACTGCTCTTCAGGAGAAATGGGAATTATCCTCCTGTGCATTAACTGCTCCTGAAAACGGTCAAGCAGTTCTGACTCTACGGTACCCAGCAACTACAACATTCTGTGCTACTATGAATTGAAATAGACTGATTAACAAGGGGCTTAGTTTGAGATCTATTCTTAATTTCTACTTAGGTAGTTTTTCAATTTTTCTTCTTTTACAAAAATTCACCTCAAATTTTTATTTTTAACATTTTCTATTGTTTATATTTTATCAGTAATGGATGTGTTTCTTAAATGAAAAATTAAATAAAAGTCTTTTCAACATCTCTTGACTTGAATCTCCATCCAACACTATCTAGAGTCTTGTTCTTTGAGTAAACTGATAATTTTTTAAATAAAATTTTTATTTTACACTGGTTTACTCGTAAAGTTCATATACATCATTTTTCACACTGGATCTTTCCCATTTCCTTTTCCCACCCCTCGCTCCACCCATCAAATTGTGTAACCCTATGATTAACCCCTTTCCTATCCTCATCACTCTGTTCCCACCCTCCCCACCTTAGATCCTCATATACATTCTATCATAATGGTCACATACAGTATTTGTCCTTATGGGACTAATTTAGCACAATGCTGTGCAGTCTCTTCCAAGTTAGACAATGATTGACAAAATCATTGCTCCTGCGTAGTATTGCATCATGTGAATATACCATAATTTCTCAATCCATGTAATTCTGATTGGACATTTGGGCTGTTTCCATGCTCTTGTGATGGTGAATAATGCTGCTATGAACATTGGTGTACAAGTCTCCATTTGTCCTTAAAATAACATTTTTATTGTTCAGAACACATTATGTATTTTTGACCTATTTAATCCTGAGGGAGTAATTAAAAGCAATCCTAGTATGAAGTCTCTAGTACTTCTTAAATAATAGGATATTTAAATTTTCTTTGCAATTGCTACTATTTCTTGTAAATGGCTTTTCCTTATTCTCAAGTAACAGTAGTAATCCCATCTCCAGTCTCATTTCTGTCACCAAGGCCATATAATCCAACTACTAATCTTGCTTTTTTTCCAACTTTTAGAAATATGTTTGTCAGAGTTATTTCTTTTCTCCATATCTATTTAATTTGCATGCTGATCAAGTACTTTGAAAAATGAGCTATAAAATGAAGAATAATGTTACATTAGGATTGAAGGAAACTTTATCAACCTTCATTGTGCAGATAACATGACTTTATTTACAGAAAGTGAAGAAGACTTGAAGCCCTGATTGGCAAAAATTAAAGACTACAGCCTTTATATTGGTTACCTCTCTAGTATAATATTGAAAAATATTATACTAGATATTTTATAGTGAAACACAATTGGGATGGGTGAGTCAGAGGCGGTGCGGTTGGCACAGGATAGAGCAGGGTTTAGAGCTGTTGTGCATAGGGTTACTATGAGTCGGAAACGACTTGAGGGCACATAACAACAACAACAATGATAACATATGATTTCCATTTCCTACAAAAGTAATTAACTTCTAATAATGTGAATGCAATTGAGAGTCTATCATTTGTAGGGTTCCCATGCCTTCTGGTTTCCCCTTCACCGTAGCAGTTCCAAATTCTTGTTTCAGTGTAATTATAAGTGGTGCATCCTTCTGTTCTCAAAAGATTGCATAATACATGATACAGTCACCCTAATTATAAGCCTTTGATGTCTAACACCAAAAGTTTCAGTGTAACTTTTACAAATAGTGCTCCTGGATTCATATGTTTGAAAGTTTAAAATATTTACCTATCTGACAGCATACAATGTGTTTGCCTATTCAAAGAGCACTTTTTCAAAAGGGAGGGTACTCTCAGCAGAGGCTCTGGGTGTGAATATTTAGAATTCATGATTAGATTCCTTTGAAAATGTCACATTAGTTATTACCATTGCACTGTGCAAATTGCATTCATCTCCCTAGTGGTCATGAAACCAGAAGAACAATAGTTTATCATCCACTTCACAAATAGATGTATTACCCGGCTAAGAATTTCCTAGGGAATCTCCTCACATTCTTGATGGGGAAAGGACTGACACATGTCAAACCTTGTCACTTCTCTTGTGTTTGAATATAAAGTATGGCAAACTACATCATTGCTATTCTGGGGACAAATAAATATTATATTGGTGGACTAATACAGGAACATTTAATTTGCAGTTTGAAAGACAAAAATATATCTATAGCAAATCCTACCACGATGATATTCAAACCATGTTTAGGGCTTCAAACATCTGCAGTACTGCAACAGTTCTAAACCCCTCCTGGGTTTTAACACTGACAGGAAACAGAATGTAAGTTAGAGGAAAAACTGCTCTTTCAGAAACATTATTTGACCCTCCCACCACTTCACTCTTTCCCTAATTTGGAATACTCATCTTGCTCACAATGTGTTAGAAAGATAATGCTAACTCTTCCCCCCACCCCTATCTATCAAGAAGCTAATTTGTACAGCATACCTTCTAAATTTAAGAGTAAAACTCTAGCATGGGAATGAGGAATAAAGTCTAAGAAAATCCCAGGAGTTGAAATATTTGACAGACTTCACTTACACACTCTTGTGATTTTCACCATTACTTCATAGTAAGTTATGATTCCAAAGCGAATTTTTCTATGATCGGAAATGAAATAGGTTAATAAAGTCTGAAAAAAAATCACACTTAACTGAGGATAGGCAATCTTGAAAAGTAGGAATTGTATATACTATGTTCATTACATTATCTGTAAAGGAAAAGATTATTTATTTAGGAAATGAACAAGAATTCTTTTCAAAGTTGTTTGTGTATGAAGTATAAAATAACTGGTTTATGCATACATAATATAATGATTGCGTCAATATAAGAGAAAACTAATGACCTAAGTAAGGCAATCTTTTGTATACTTTAAATAACTACATAACACCAGGCCTGCACAAATACCAGCGACGTTAAGATAAGATGCTTATGGCGTGGAGACATCCTAAAGGATGGTAAAATCCACAGGTACTCTATTTGGTGTTTTGTTTGTTTGTATAGGGTTTTGCTGTTGTTGTTGTTTTGATGATGGATAAAGATCAATTCTGGAAGTTTCCAGTAAGGGCCAATTACTTTGGCTATAGCCAAAATTCTAGATTTGACTATATCACATGAACAAAACAAGAAAAATAAAATAATGAATATCAGGGATGGCTGGAAGACTGCCCTTCCATGAATTAAAAATCAACTTTAAGTTCCATAAAATATAATCAGATCTTTTCATTTGCTACTCAGCAACTTTATGCTTTCATATGTAAAAAAACCCCTTCAGGATATAGATAGTTGCAATTGTGCTTCCCTTCTCTCATTGCCCTCACCTTCTGGTGATAGGAACCTCTTTTTGGGGAGGATGTTGGGGAAGGAAAGAAAAGATGTTTTACTTTGAGCCAATCGCGACCTACCATTTCTGTCCAGTGGATCTTCCACAAAAGCAATGCAAGACAGCTTCCCATTTCTGCATTAAAAGGTTCAGGCCTTCCTCCCCAAACATTAATTTTCTCAGTAATCATTATAGTTTTGCTTAGATAGATAAATAACAGATGTGCTCTTTCCTTTTACCCAAGATCAGCTGTGTGCTTATCACCAATTCTGACCTGATTCTTTGGATCATGCTTTTCTAGTCTCCTTTTGATATTTGAAATTTTGAAGCGTATGCTAATGAAATATTTAGCTGTCTCGTTTCTGAATCCCAACTTCTGCATGTGTACCATGGTCTGAAAGACATTGAAAATTTTTGTTCCCTCTGGTTTTCTAGTGCTAGAATTCATAAAGAGCTCTCTATCTTTTTTTCCTATGTTGCCTAGTCAGATTGTTGTTGTTGTTGTTATATACCGTCGAGTCGCCTGCGACTCATAGCGACCCTATGTACAACAGCCCTAAACTCCGCTCTGTCCTGTGACAATCGCACTGTCTCTGACACTCCC
>NW_006399763.1:27284851-27312679 GCF_000299155.1 Elephantulus edwardii | reverse complement strand
CTCTTCCTTTGTATTTCCATACTTGAAAACTCAACCTTCTTTGCCATTTCTGTTATCTAAATGTGTTTTGTTGTACATAGGGTTTTCAGAGGCCTGCTATTTTAGAAGTGGATGGCCAATCCTTCTTCCTAGTCTGTCTCAATGTAAATGTTCAGATTTAGAGAAGTATTAGACAGACCAGCAAGTTAAAGTTATATCCCTTATTGCGGAGTTAACTTTAGTGTCAGTGTTGTCCCTGCCTTTCTCACATGCACCTTTACGCACTTATTTCCTGCTTCACCATCTCACAGGATATCCATCCACTTCTATCCCTCCCTTCACATCTATCTCCCTTTCACCAGCCCTCCATCTAATAACTTATGTATGAAGCTTCCATGGCTTCTGTGATTTCAAACACATCAGCTGATGGTAGTTCCTTATGTTGTGATCAGTGTCTTTGAAGTTTAGTCACAATATTTATTGGTCAAAGGTGATGCATCCTGTAGAATTGCTGTGTAGATAGGCTTTTCTGTCCTGTGAGGACCCCGCAGACCCACCCAATTTTTTCAGGTAATCGGAGACGCCAAAAGCACGCGACATCCGTTCCGGCAGAAAGGTCAAAACAGAGGCTCGGCTCTGACTAGCTGAAGTTGGGCACCTCACAGGACAGCCAGCAGACCCCTAGTCAGATTAGTTTATCATATTTTTAAGTGAATAAACCCAAGTGGAAATTCTGGTATCTATTTATTTTATTTGCAATACAAACTTAAAAAAAATCTTCTTCTCCCTTAAAAGTGCCTTTAAAAAAAATAAATCCTACTAAAGCCTACTCTTCATATATCCATAATCTAACATTTCATACTTACTATTGTCTATTCAGCACTCTGTGGGGTAACCTTTCTTTGAAATGGAAACAAATATGAACCTATTCCAGTCAGTAGGCCAGGGGGTTATTGTCCACATTCCTTGGTACCACTTGATAAGCAGGTACAAGACAGCATCTATTTGTCGAAATATGTCAATTGGTATGCTGTCAATTACCGAGGCCTTGTTTTTTGCCAATTTGTTCAGAGCATCTTGAACTTCTTCCTTCATCATCACAGGTTTTTGCTCATACATTGTTTCATGATATTTTTCTGTGTCAGCCAATTCTTTTTGATCCAGTGACTCTGTGTACTTCTATTTTCATTTAATGCTTACTGGACCATTTAATATTCTGCCCAAAGAACCTTTAAATATTGCAACTCAAGCCTTGAATTTGTTTTCCAGTTCCTTCAGCTTGAGAAATGCCAAGAGAATTTTTTTTACTTCCTGACTCCAGTTCTTTGCAGATTTCATTATTACAGTTTACTTTGTCTTCCCATGCTATCCTCTGAAATCTTCTGCTCAGCCCCTTAATTTCCTGATTTCTTCCCTTTGCTTTGGATTCTTGGCACTCTAGTACAATACTCATCTGATATCAGTCTTGATTTTTTTCCCTTCCTCCTCTGTCTTTGTAATGACCTTTTTCATTCTTCATGGTTGACATTCTTGGTATCTTCCCACAGCTCATCGGGTCTTCACTCATTAGTGTTCAAAGCTCAAATATGTTCCATTCCTGAGATGGGTCAACATCAAGAAAACAAAGATTCTCACTACTAGGACAACTGGCAACATCATAATACTGGTAAAGAGATTGAAATTGTTAACAGCTTTAGTTTGCTTGGCTCCACAATCAACAGTCTTGGTACCAGCAGCTATAAAATCAAAAGACAAATTGCATTGGGAAAGTTGGCTCTCAGAGACCTCTCTAGAATAGTGTTGAGCAATGATGTCAGTCTGAAGACTAAGTTGTGCCTCATCCAGACCATGGTCTTCACAATTGCAAGCTATGCATCAGAAAGCTCCACAAAGACTAGGGATGATAGAAGAAGAACTGATGCCTTTAGGCTGTGTTGCTGTAGAAGAGAATTGAACAAAACATGCACCATTAGGAGAATAAACAGTTTAGTCCCAGAAAAGGTTAAACCAAGCTTCTCTTTGAAGGCAAGGATTCTGCGGCTCCATCAGACATATTTTGGGCATGTTGCAAAGAAAGACAAGTCCTTGGAGATGGACATTATGCTTGGGAGGGTGGAAGGACAGTGGAAGAGAGGAATATCCTTGATGAAATGGATTAACTCGTTGACTGGGGTCATGGGGGTAGGTGTGTCAGAGGGAATGAGGTGGCTCAAGATAGAGCAGAGGGGTTCAAATCTGTCATAGATAGGGTCAGTATTAGTCACAGGCAAATCTATGACACATAACAACAACTGTGCATTTTGAGTATGTACACTTGGTTGAAAGAGCACTGAGAAGTGGATGAGAGTAATACCAGCTGTGATGTTTAAGATTGTGTAAACTTGATTCTCAGTGATTTGGCAGGTATGTATTGATTAACCTTGCAATTAAGAAATGATGGGATTTCAGAGTCATGTAATGGTGAAGGCATCCTCCATATTCACTAATGCTGATTTTCATACAATTACTTTATTTTTGGAACTTAACCATATCAGGAAATGATGAAAAGTGCACTTACATTGTGTGAGATAAAGAAATTGTATTTGTTTTGAGAGAGACATTTTCTCTAGTACCAGAAAAATATGTACAGGAAAGATACTCTGGCTGAAATTACTATTACATCTGTGCACTTCTTTATAAAAACTTCCAGTGGTTTCATAAAACCTACAAAAATTCCCACACTCCATGAAATGTTGTTGTTGTTGATGATTGCTGTCAAGTCGAGCACGACTCATAGCGACCCTATGAACAAAAAGGCCTGAAGCCTTCCTATAACTATCAGAGTTACACAGTAATTGCAGCCTGCCTTTGTAACTTCCTTTACTCACCTACCTATCATTCACTGTTGATTGCTGCTGCTGACCATTTTCACTCTATGTTCCAAACTTTGTTCTTTGTTCACATTACTTGCATTTCCTAGAATGCTCTCCCTGTAGTTCTCATTGCACTACAAGCTCTCTTCCAAGCTACTATTCTTATTTAATCTTCTCTACCAGAAACTAGTGCTTCTGTGATCACAAGAAAAGCCACAGACATTGTTCTATGTTTGTAATTACAAAATATGTGACCAAATTTTGAAATAACCACCATAAGGGTGGAGGTGTTACAGGTATCTTTGGTAAAGATATTATTTGGGAAATTGACATATATTTTCCAATGTTTACGCAAAAAAAGTTTAGAAAATGTTTTAAAATCCTGTAACAGTGGATGTCATCTTTAAATGATGAGATTATGAGATAAAAGAATAAGTAATTACTATGTACCCACACATGAAACAAGAAATAGTCTTTGAACAGAGCAAGAGGATATTAATTGGTTTAAATTAATGAAAAGTGTTTGTAAGTGTCTTATCTTTTAACCATGTCTATTCAATATGTTTGTTGAACAAATATTTCTAGAAACTGAACTATAAGAAGAAGAATTTTTCATCAGGCTTCAGGACTAGAGGAACACTCATCAACAACCTGGCTTATGCAGATGACACAACTTTGATTGCAGAAAGTGAACAGGACTTGAAGCACTTCCTGGAGAAGAATAAAGACTGTATTCTTCAATATGGATTTTACCTCAACTAAAATCTTTACAAGTGAGTCAATAGACAATTATTTGATAAATGGAAATAAGATTGATGTTTTCAGGTGGATTTTACTTGGATTAATAATCAACACTATTGGAAACATCAATCAAGAAATAAAAAGATGTATTGCATTGGATAAATCTATTATCAAGTACTTCTTTAAAGTGTTAAAGAGAGAGGATGATAGTTTAAAAATAAGGTATGACTGACTCAAGCCATGGTGTGTCAATTACTTCACATGCTTATAAAAGTTGGGCTATGAGTAAGGAAGACTAAAGAAGAATTGATACCTTTGAATTTCAGTGTTGATACAGAGAATTCAACATACTATGGACTTCCAAAAGCAAAAACAAATCTATCTTAGAAGAATTACTGTCAGAATGCTCCTTGTAGGCAATAATGGGAAACACTGTTCATGTTATGAGGAGAGATTTATACTCAGAAATGAATATCATGTAAGAGAAAGTTGAAGGTTACTGTGAGGAAGACTTGAAAAGGATTAGCATAGTGATTGTGACCATGGGGCTGAATATCATGGAGATTGTGTACATTATGCAGGACAGGACAAGGTTACCATCTGTTGTTCATGAGTTGTGATTGACTTAATAACATCTAATAACAGCAATAATCACAATGGAGAAGTAAATGTTTTACTAAGAAGACATTCCAAAGTAGAAACAAGTAGGGCAGAATTAACAGAAAGAGCAATGTATCCAGCAAGAATAGCAAGAGAATGAAAAAGCTTTATGGAGTGTGAGTCAGGTGGATACAGTGTTGGATATGTCCTATTCCAGTAGCTAAAGGATTACTCTCTCATCCACTTTGCTGTAATTCAGAAAACCTTTTGTGCATCAACAGTTTGAGACTTTGCTAGAGTCTGCACCATAACTGAGGTGCAAATTAACATATCATAGGGTCTCGTGAATTCTAGGTAGTTAAGAGGCTGTTAGAGAAAGAGAGCTAACATCTAATATGGATTGCTCTATAAACAGCACATTCTTCTAATCAGAGCCTGAATTCATGAATATTTGCAAAGTAACTTTTACCAAGTTACCAAAGAAATAAGAGAACACTCAAAAGTTTAGCAGTTCCTCTGACTCTAAAGCTTTCTGGAAGCAGACAGGAAACGTTCAAACATGGTCCCCTTTGTGAATTGGGTGAGGGAGTTATATGGATGGTGGTGTAATATACCAATTCATTTTGGTTTCTGAAGAGGCTCCAGTGGATATAAAGAATTCTTCAATATGGTTTAGTGGCTATGGGATACAGTTGGACTCTACCTCTTCTACTGAACTCCCTATGTCTAAGTTGTTATAATTTGGTGGAGTTGTGTTTCTATCTCAAAGACCACAACTCTCTACTATTTCAAATCCACTGGCAGATTCCTTAGAGAAAGATAGTCTGTTCCCATATGACTTACAAACTTGGAAACCCAATGGAGGGTCAGCTATGAGTTCATTCTGACTGAACAGCAAGATACATTTAATGCTACATATGCCACATACCTTACTTATACCATAGTCGAGGAGACAAAGGACAATTGCTCTAGCAATTTCATACTTCCAATCTACATGACTTGTCACACAGAGAGTTTTTCTGCCTCAACAACTAAGGAGCTCTGGTAGTCTAGTGGTAAGGAGCTGCATTACAATCCCACAGTCATGCAGTTCGAATTCACCAGTTGCTCTGTGGGAGAAGAAGAGACAATCTCCTTCTGTGTGATTTACTGCCTTTAAAAGTCAGCTGGAAGGTCCGCTATGAATTGATTCCAACTAGAAGTCCAGCAGAACTAAATAAGGTGGGATTGTTCAGACATCTTAGCACGTAACTCAGATTTTTATTTTTTTATATTGTTGATGTTTAAACAAAACTTTGTGTAAATGAAAGAGAGAAACTTGTTACAACCAAAAATGCTCAAAAGGAGAAGAACTGGGAAAATCATAC
Source organism: Elephantulus edwardii (assembly GCF_000299155.1). Classification (NCBI taxonomy): domain Eukaryota; kingdom Metazoa; phylum Chordata; class Mammalia; order Macroscelidea; family Macroscelididae; genus Elephantulus; species Elephantulus edwardii. Next base: position 27,307,140 of record NW_006399763.1, on the reverse strand, counting down.
CCCTGAGCTTGTCCAAAGGACTTCCTCCTAATACTTTTTTGACCTACCAGTATTGCTCATATAGGAACACACATGAGTTTTTCATCACTCTCTGTATTGAGGAGCTAAGCTGCCAACACAATGCATTAGTATTTACATACACTGGCTGCATTGTGGGAGAGAGTTGGACAAACTTCCTCCCCAGCAATTTATTACCTCTGAAAAGCCACTGAGTGTCAAGTAAGTGTTGGTTCTGAATTGGCATTAAAATAACAAAATATTTCCTTTGTAATTAATTCATTAATTCAGATCTTACCTACAATATCAAAATTTTTATGACCATAGGAACACTCTTCTGGCTCATCACAGTATTCTCAGAATGTAACCCCATAACGAGCACATGATAAGCAAACAAGAAAACTTTTCAAAATGAGTATGTTTTCTCCCTTTTATTTCTTAAGCTGAGAGTGTTTTCAAGAGACTGTGTTCAGTATAGCCAGAGCCATACCTATAGAATCACATTTATGAATTGTCTAAGTGACAACTTACTTTCTTTTTTTTTTTTTTGGAACCCATGTTAATCTAGTTGGTAATTGATTACTATAGAATCCCAAGGGTTACCATAAGGCCCGATTCATTGGAAAAGAATTTCTTTTCACCAGGTATGGCAGCATGACTATCAATAATGTCTTCTCTAGTTTCAAAGGTGCCCAGGTTTGAAAAAGAAATCATAAGCTCCAATTAAACCTTGTTAGGTCAACCCTGTGAACATTAGCACATATAGTTTCAAATGTCAGTATTCCCTAAATTCAAGACAAAGAAAATAACCTGACTTGATCTGAATCTATAATTCCAAATACAGAAGAAGTCCAGTTACAGTTTTTCCCAGTGAATTATTGTAGTTACATAACCTATATTGTATAGAAGTAAAATTGGGTGGACATAACTTCCTCAACTCTGGGGGTGGGGGAGGTCAATATCAATAATAAATGAGTCTCCAATTTTTAGGATCTGAAGACTCTGTAAAGTTCCATACAAGATAAAAAGATACATGGGAATTTCTCTGCCTTGGAGAAACTCCCATACTGAGTTCAATTGTGATGTCTCTGTATTGTAGGTCTTTATGGCTAGAGCAAATGAAAATGCAATCTGAGGGGAGTGAAACACTTGGAAAATCCCACACTGTTAGTAAATTAGGTCTTTTAAAAAGGAACATCCTGGCAAGCTCAAATAAATCAATGCGATTCAAGGAAACAACACTGAAAGGTAAGTGCACTTTCAGGGTTACATCTTTGTTCTCTTTCTTTCTTAGCTATTTAACACATGTGGTGAAGTAAATTTCTCTTACTTTTCCCCCCCTTCAAGTTACCAAGCCTGACAGATCTAAGTTACTAGAGTTTTAATTATAAAGCAACACAATTGCTGCAGAGAATGGCAACGTGGTGATATTGAACTGAGTGGCCTCAAGATGTGTGGCTGGAACCTTATATAATATATGCTTTACAGAGACAAAAGAATTTTTGTCAGATAAAAGAAAATAAAACCTTATAAATACAGTGAGCTGAGTTCTTACAAAACCAAACAAGTTAACACAGTTCTACCACAGCACTGCAAAGACCTGAGTAATGGAAGAGACACAATGATGTGATTCTTAAATATGCCCCTTCTCATCAAAATAAGTATTTAATTGCCCTCTTCTTTTATTTTATCTGAATAGAAACAGTTCAAAATGTTTTTAAAATGATAATGTATTTTCTGAGTTATATAAAGATAAAAGGTATAGAAGGAATATATAAAGTCACTGTACTGAAAAGAATTGGCTGACACAGAAGAATTTGAAAAAAAAACAAAAACAAAAAAACCACCCATATGATTAAGAGGCAGTGGTGATGTAGGAGGAAGTGAAAGTTGTTCTGAAGAACTTATCTAAAAATAACACTCCATGAATTGAAGTAATACTGATGGACATATTTTAACAATCAGATGCTGCCCTGGATGTGCTCACTAGATTGTGCCAAGAAAACTAGAATACAGCTACCTGGCCACTGAGTAGAAGAGATTCATGTTTATTCTCATTTCAAAAAGATGACCCAATAGCATGTGGAAATTATCGAACAATATGATATCACAGGCAGGGAAAATCCTGCTGAAAATTATCCAAAAACTACTGGAACAATACATTGACAGAGAGCTACTAGAAAAACAAGCTTGGTTTAGAAGAGATTGAGTCACTATAGACATTATCATCAAAGTCAGATAGATCCTGCAGAAAGCAGAGAGGACCAGAGGAATATCTATGTTTCATATGGTACGTAAAGGCATTTGACAGAGTGGATCACAACAAATGGTGGTTAACCTTGAAGAGAATGGGAATACCAGGACACTTGATTGTGCTTATGCAAAATCTATACTTGGACTGGAAAGTAGTCCTCAGAACAGAGTAGGAAAACACTGACTGCATAGATCAAAATCAAGAAAGGAGTGTGTCAAGGATGCATCTTGTCTCCACACCTTTTCAATCTATATGCAGAACAAGTTATTTAAAATGAATGTGTCAGAATTGGAGGAAGACTCATCAACAACAAATGCAGAAGATATAACCCTGCTTACTCTAACTGAGGTAGACCTGAAGCCCTTGCTGCAGAATGTCAAGGACTGTAGTCTTCAATATGGATTGAAGATCAACAACAAGAAAACAAGGATTTTCACCACTGGGCCAAATTGGTAGCACCATGATAGATGGAGAAGAGATTGAGGTTGTTAACTATTTCTGCTTGCTTGGATACACAATCAGTATTGTTGACACCAGCCAATGATGTGCGTTGGTAAGATCTGTGTCAGGGACCTCTTCCAGAGTACTGAGAAGCAACAATGTCAGTCTAGAGACTAAGGTATGCCAGATCCAGGCCATTGTCTTTGCACTTACTTACTGTGCATCATAGAGCTGGATAATAACTAAAGATGACAGAAGAAGAATTGATGACTTTGAATTACGGTGCTGAAGAAGAGTCTTAAACATACCATGGATTGCCAAGAAAACAAATAGGTCTGTCCTGGAGAGGGTGAAACCAAGTTTCTCCTTGGAGACTAGGATATTATTTCTTTCCTGATGCATGCAAAGTAGTTTTATTTATCATGTCATATTATAATACTGTCGTTAATACTTAAGCTGAAGAACAGCTTCACAGAGCAGCAGGCAAGGTTATTAGTTGAAGTGGAGGGCGGGCCAAGAGAAGGAAAAAACAGGCAGCTACTTAAGAGTCACTATCTTAGATGCCAACTTCTGGTGCAGCTGTCACTGTGTTTATGCAGGTACAAGTATTAAGAGTGGTGGTTACACATTTTGGCCAATTAGAGGATCCTGATACTTTTGTGGTTCACTGACAGAGTTCTCATCAAAGGTCAGGTGTCAGGTAGCAGATAGTAGGCAGCCAGGTAGGCAGTGGGGCCCAGCCCTCCTCCCCTACCCCCCTCCCGAGAACAGAATAGTATCCTTATTAGAAGATCCTAAGGTGGAGCAATTCCAGCATGCAAAGTGGAATTGGACATAGCCGGGAGGATGAGAAACTGTAATCATCATCTAGAAATCATAGTCTCCATCCCTGTTGTTCCTGGTATAATCCATTAAACCCATTAACATCCAGGATCCTCATCTGCTTCCCAATTGTGCTTTTCCAGATTCTCCAGCAGCCGGTCCAAAGAAAACAAGGAGAACCTGGAACCCGTCCTCCATTAGCAGCGGCGGATGGGGATGGGCCTCTTCTTGAAAGGGGACTCCGGCGACGGGTCTGGCGGGCGGACTTTCTGGGCTTGAAGGAGTGCTGCCTCTTCTTCTCAGTGGCCTCCTCAGGAGCCTAGAATTTTGAAGCTCTGTCTCACAAACTTAGCGCACATGGCCAGGAGAGATCAATCCTTGGAGAAGGACGTCATGTTTGGAAGGGTGGAGGGACAGCGCAACAGAGAAAGACCTCAGATGAGACAGTAACTGGAGCAATTGGGTTAGGTGTCTCGGAGTCAGTGAGACTGGCTCAGGACAGGGCAAGCTTCAGAGCTCTTGTACATAGGGTCTCTATGAGTCACAGGCGACTCAATGGCATACAACAACAGCAATAGGTATCCAACGCTGAAGATGTTTTTATTTGTTAAGCATTACCAATATTCCCAATCAGTACCCTTCTCAAAGGCATCAATTCTTCTTCTGTCATCCTTATTCATTGTCTAGCTTTAAGATGCATAGCCTCACTTTCAGCAGGCAAGGTTATATTATCTGCATAACGTAGTTTATATTGGTGAGTCTCTATCCTTATGCCACATTCCTCTTCCTAAAGTGCAGTTTCTTGAAAATTTGCTCAGCATACAGATTGAGTAGGTATGCAGAAAGGATATAACCCTGATGCATGCTTTTCCTAATCTTAAACAATGTATTGTTCCCTGGCTCTGTTTGCACAGTAGCCTCTTGACTTAGGTTTAAGTTTCACATGAACACTGTGAAGTAGTCTTGGATTTCCATTCTTCTCAGTGTTAGCCCATACTGATTTACAATCCACAAAATCAAATGCTTTTGCATAGTCAATAAAGAACGAGTAGGTATTCTTCTGGAATTCTATGGTTTCAGCAAAGCCCATCAGACATCAGTAATGATATCCCTGGTGCCATAACCCCCTCTAAATCTAGCTCAAACTTCTGGCAGTTCTCTCTCCATGTACTGTTCTAGCCATTTTTTAAATAATTTTCTACAGTAGTTTGCTTTCATGTGATATTAATGACGTTGTTCGATAATTTCCACATTCTGTTGGATCACCTTTCTTGGGAATGGGAGCAAACAGAGATCCTCAGAATTCTTCAATGGAAACAAAGTAAATGAATTTTAGTTGGAAAGTGAGAACTTGGCGATAGAAATGAAGCCTGAAATTGTATGATCCACTTTTCAATGATTTAGTAATTACAAATACCTTTTTTAAAAAAAACATAAATGGCTACACATGGACCGCATCTGATGGCTTTCCTAGGACATAAATTGACTGCTACTGTGCAAAATATCACAAAGAAGCTCATATCACCTGTCAAACTAGGTTATGTGCTGACTATGGAACAAATAATAATGTGAAAGTTCTAATTGAAGTGGGAGAAAATGAAAACAAGTTGATAAGAACTAAAATATTATGTTTATACTTGTCCTTATTGTTATTAAGTGCTGTCAAGTGGAGTGCAACCCATAACAACCCTGTGAACAACAGATTGAACCCTGTCCTATCCTTTGCCATCCTTGCACTTCCTGACATAGTAGAGGCCATTGTGACAGTTACTGTGTCATTCCACCTACTTGAGGGTCTTCCTCTCCTTTACCTACCCTCTGACTTTCTGATCATCATGTCCTTCTCCAAGAAATAGCCCTTCCTATCAACATGCCCAAAGTATGTGAGACAAAGCTTTATCATCTTTTCCACCAAAGAACTCTCTGGCTGCACTTTCCCAAGGCATATTTACTTGTTATTTTGGCAGTCCATTGGAGGTTCAATATTCTATTTGAACAGCATAGCTCAAAAGTATCAGTTTTTCTTCCATCATCCTTATTTATTTTCCAGCTCTCAGATACACAGCAAGTGATTGGAGACACAGTGGCCTGAATTAGATGTACCTTAGTCCTCAAACTAACATAATTATTCCTTAAGGATTTGGAGACAACCCTAATTGCAGATTTTCCCAGTGCATTACTCCTCCTGATTTCCTGACTGCTGGTACTTAATAATAAATGCTCTTGGGAGTGTTTATTGTGAACTCAAGTAAGAGGAAACTTTTGACAGTTCCAATCATTTCTCCATCTATCATTATGTTGCCTGTTGGTGCAGTAGTAAGAAGTGTTGTTTTCTTGATGTTTAGATGCAAACCATATTGGAGGATGTATTCTTTGATCTTCTGCAAAAAGTGCTTCAAGTGTTCCTCATTTTTAGCAAGCAAGGTTGTGTCATCTGCATAATGTAGGTTATTGATGAGTCTCCCTCTGATCTTAATGCTACATTCTTCTTCACAGAATCCAACTTCACAAATGATTTGCTCAGTGCATAGATCAAATAGGTATGGAGAAAAAAAATAACCCAGATATATTCCCTTCTAAATTTTAAATACTATAGTGTACCCTTGCTCTGTTTGCATATCAGTCTTTTGGACTAGGCATAAATTATTTATGAGCAAAATTAAGTGCTCTGGGATTTTCAATCCTCTCAATATTAGCCATAACTTGTTATGATCCACACAGTCAAATGTCTTTGCTTAATCAACAAAGCATAAATAGACATTCTTCTCATATTCTTTGCTTTTAGCCAGTATCATCTGACATCAGCAATGATAGTCCTGGTGCCCTGACCTCTTCTAAATACTGTTTGAACCTTTGGAAGTTCCCTATCTCTGTACTATTCTAGCCATTTTTTAATGATCTTCAGCAGTATTTTGCTTGTATGTGATATCAATGATATTGTTTGATAGTTTCCATATTCTGTTGGATTACCTTTCTTGAGAATGGGAACAAATATGGACCTCTTCTAATTCATTGCCCATACAGCTGGCCTCCAAAATTTCCTAGCATACACTGGTGAGCACATCCAGGGATGCATCTATTAAATGAAATAAGTCAATTGGTATCCCATCAAGTACTGAGACCTTATTTTTTTTCCAAATCCTTTAGTGCAGTGTTCACTTCCTCCTTTGTTATCATTGGTTCTTTCTCATATGGCACTAAGTGGAATTTTTCAGTGCCAGATTTCATCTGATCTTCATTTTATCCCACCTAAATTTAGATATCATTATATGAATTTTCTCTTAAGAATATCTTACCTATACTCTTAAGAATGGATTTGAAGCCCAGAGCATCAATGATCAAAGACCAGAGGAGTTCTGGAATGATGTCAAGTATATCACACATAAAGAGAGAAAATGGTCATTACAAAGACAGAGAAGAATGAAAAAAATAAAAGTAAATGCCTAAAAATTGTACGATAGCATTTAGAAGCCAAACATAGGGGAACATGTTGAAGTAGAGGAGCTGAACAGACTATTTTAAAGAGAAGTTTGAGAAGACAAAGCACAGCATTATAATGGAATGTTTAGAGAGTTGGAATTGGAGAATAAAAAAGGAAGTACTCATGCATTTCTCAAGCTGAAAGAACTGAAAAACTTCTTCAGTCCTCGAATTACCCTGCTGAAGAGTGCTATGGGCAAAACATTGAACTATCCAGGTAGCATCAAAAGAAGATGTAGAGAATACATGGAATCACTGTACCATAAAGAACTGGTTGATACTGAAATATTTTAGGAAGTACTATATGATCAAGAGGCAATGGTGATGAGGGAAGATGTACAAGCTGCACTAAACACATTAGCAAAAATAATGCCCCAGGAATCCATGCAATAAAGATGACAGAAAAAGAATTAACACTCTTGAGCTGTGGTGTTGGAGAAAAGCAATGAACATTCAATGGACAGCCAAGAGAACGAAACAATATGTCTTGGAAAGGATGCAGCTGGAAATTTCTTTGGGGCAGGAATGATGAGGCTTCACTTCACATACTTCAGACATGTTGCTAGGAGGGGCTATTCTTTGGAGAGGATCATGCTGCTGGGGAGAGTAGAGAGTCAGCGAAAGAGAGGAAGACTCTCAAATAGATGGGCTGATATGAGAACTGCTGCAATGGGCTCTTCAGTGTCAGGAAGTGAGGTTGGCACAGGATAGAATAGGGTTCATATCTTTTTGTTCATAGGGTCATGATGAGTCATACTCAACACAACAGCATCTAACAACAACAACAACATTCTTTGAGAATTTCTAGACATAGTTACAATTCATACAAGACAGTGGATTGATATTGAAGACCAGTCAAAAGTAATCCATTAGGTTGCAGTCATCAACAGTGGCTCACAGCATGAAACACCTTAGCTTCATTTGTTTGGATTCTGGTAAACTCATCTTCAGTCATCAGTGGCTAGTTCCAAAAGGACATCACTCCAAACTCTAGAGTCCATACTTCTTTCTGTGTTCCAGACCAACTAGTCTCTTTAGCCAGTTTTAACCTCTAAATGGGGCAAACTCAACAAATTAGAGTCCTTGTGACTCCTTGCTCCTGTTATCTATACACGGGTGCATGCTAAGTCAACAGTGCTGATGTAGCATGCCCAAATCTAGCCTATCTTTTCATTGATGCGTGCCTCCTAATTCTTGTGGGTCCAAGTGGTCAGTACTAGCAAGCATACTCACCAGCTGCCTTTAACTTCAAGTCCTAGAAAGGGGATCATATGGTTATCAATCTTACCCTGACTCAGAAGCCAAACCACTAGTTGCATTTTTAAAAGGTCAAAACAAAAATGAAAAAATAAGTAACTGAATAAAGGTCAAAAGAAAGAGGTCAAATATCTTGGGATTTTTGTGCTGTGTTTTGTTTTCTGTCTCTTTCTGCTTGCCTTTCTTCCAAATATACACCTCTTCCTTCCGTCAAAAGTCCAAGAAAGGTCAATAAATCCATTCAAATGTAAATCTTTTCACCCTCAGATCCCCTGATCTGTGATGCTAGGGGTTTATAATTTAAAATATCTTCCTTAGCAAAAGGTCATTACAAAGGCAGACAAGGAAGAAAACACCAAGATGGATGTCAGATGAGAGGGCCAAGAAGCCAAAGCAAAGGGAAGAAATCACGAAATTAAGGAGCTGAACAGAAGATTTCAAATCGCAGCTCGGGGAGACAACGCAAAGTATTATAAAGAAATGTGCAAAGAGCTGGAGTCAGAAAATAGAAAGGGCCAAACCCAATCAGCCTTTCTTAAGTTGAAGGAATTGAAGAACAAATTCAAGCCATGAGTTGCAATACATAAGTATGCTTTAGGCAGAATATTAAATGATCCAGGAAGTATTAAAAGAAGATGGAAGGAATATCCAGAGTCATTATACCAAAAAGAATTAGATGATACAGAAGAATTTCATGACACAACGTATGAACAAGAGCCTGAAGTGATGAGGGAAGGAGTTCAAGATGCTCTGAAAGAATTGGCAAAAAAACAAGGCTCCAAGAATTGATGACATGCCAACTGGCATATTTCAACAAACAGATACTGCCCTAGAAGTGCTCACTAAGTTGTGCCAAGAAATCTGGAGGACAACCACCTGGCCAACTGACTGGAAGATATATATATTTACTGTCATTCTAAAGAAAAATTACCTAACAGAGTCTAAAAATAGACAGTATCATTAATATTATATGCAAGCAAGGTTCTGCTGAAAAGTACCCAAAAATGACTGGAGCAGAGCATTACAACAACAGAGAACTGCCAGATGTGCAAGTTGGGTTTAGAAAAGACTGTGGTACTAGGGATATTATGTTGTTGTTGTTGTTGTTGTTGTTATGTGCTGTTGAGTCACTTGTGACTCATATCAACCCTTTGTACAACAGCCCTAAATCCTGCTCTATCTTGTGCCACTCACACTTCCTCCAACACACCCATCCCAACTACCCCAGTCACTGAGTCAATTCATCTCATAAAGGGTCTTCCCCTTCTGTGCTGTCCATCCACCCTCCCAAGCATGACGTCCATCTCCAAGGACCCTTCCCTCCTTACAGCATGTCCAAAGTACATCAGATGAAGCCTCAGAATCCTTGCCTCCAAGGAGCATCCTGGCTTAACCCTCTCAAGGATGAATCTGTTTGTTTTCCAAGCAGACCATGGTACACTCAATACTCTTCTCCAGTACTACAGCTCAAAGGCATCAATTCTCCTTCTATCCTCCATAGTCATTGTCCAACTCTCTGATGCATAACAAGTGATTACAAAGACCATGGCCTGTATCAGACACACCTTAGTCTCCAGAGTGACACCAGTGCTATTCAGTACTTCGGAGAGTTCCCTAACAGAAGATTTTCCCATCGTAATACGTCTTTTAATTTCCTGGTTGCTGGTGTCAAGAGTATTGACTGTGTAGCCAAGCAAACTAAAGCTGTGAACAATCTCAATCTCTTCACCATCCATCGTGATGCTGCCAATTGGTCCAGAGGTGAGAATCTTTGTCTTCTTGATATTGAGCCTCAGTCCAAATCGAACGCTGCAGTCCTTGACTCTTTGCAGCAAGCACTTCAGGTCTTCTTCAGTTTCAGCAACCAAGGTTGTATCATCTGCATGACACAGATTGTTGATAGATCTTCCACCAATCCTGACACCACACTTCTCCTCATAGTGCATACAAGTTGAAAAGGTATGGAAATAGGACACATCCCTGGCAAACGCCCTTCCCAATTTTCCCGATTATGAACCATGCAGTGTTTCCTTGTTCTGTTCTGACAACTCTCTTGGTCCAAGTATAGGTTTTGCATTAGCACCATCAAGTGTTCTGGGATTCCCATTCTTCTCAGTCAGTCACAGTTTGTTATGATCCACACACAGTCAAACGCCTTTGCATAATCAATGAAACACAGACATTCTTCTGATATTCCCTGCTTTCAGCTATGATCCATCGAACATTAGCTACAATATCCCTAGTACCAACACCCCTTCTAAACCCAGTCTGGACGTCTGGCAGTTCTCTACTGATATGCTGTTCCAGCCATTTTTGGATAAACTGATCTTTGCTGAAAGCAGAGAATACCAGATGAATCTCTATCTGTGTTTCACTGACTATGCAAAGGCTGTGTGGATCACAACAAACTACATCTGACTCTGAGAATAATGGGAATCCCAGAGCATTTGATTGTGTTTATGCAAAGTCTATACTTGGACCAGGAGGCATTTGTCAGAACAGAGCAGGGAAACACTGCATGGTTCAAAACTGGGAAGGGTGTATGCCAGGGATGTGTCCTGTCTCCATACCTTTTCAACCTATATGCAGATCAGATTATCCAGGATGATGCGCTGTATGAAGAGAAATGTGGCATCAGCATTGGAGGAAGACTCATTAACAACCTGCATTATGCAGATGACACAACCCTGCTTGCTGAAACTGAGTAGGACCTGAAGCACTTGCTGCAGCCTTCAATCAACATCAAGAAAACAGAGATTCTTACCAGTGGGCTGATTGACAGCAATATGATAGATGGTGAAGAAATTGAGATTGTTAACAGCTTTAGTTTGCTTGGCCTCAGAATTAACACTCTTACTACCAGCATCCAGGAAATCAAAAGACAAGTTGCATTGGGAAAGTCAGCTGTCAGGGACTTCCATTGAGCACTAAATAGCAATGACATCAATGTGAAGACTAAGGGGCACCTAATCCAGGCCACAGTTGTACAATTGCTTGCTATGTGTCAAAGAGCTGGACAATGACTAGGAATGAAAGAAAGAGAAGTTGTCGTGCTGGAGAAGAATATCGAACATATCATGGATTGCTAGCAGAACAAAGTTGTAGGCAAGGATTCTAAGGCTTGCTCTCATATACTTTGAACATGTTGCAAGGAGGGACCAGTCCTTGGAGTGTGCCATCTTTTTTTGAAGAGTGCAGGGACAGAGAAAGAGGAGAGATGAATTGATTCAGTGACTGGGCTAATGAGGTTAGGTTTGTCAGAGACTGTAAAACTGCCTCAAGGTAGAGGAGGTTTCAGGGCTATTGCACATAGGGTCACTATGAATCACAAACAACTCGACAGCACATAACAACAAAAACAGCCATTCACTGACGTTGCCATGCAGATGGGTACAGATATGAACAAGGCATGCTAACCTATTCCCAAGAGGATTGACTAGTTTTCCCATTCTTCAAGGGGATTGGCTATCTTGCAATTAAGTAGAGCATATTCAGCAGCAGAATTGGAGAACTTCACTACCAGCAAAGAAGAGACAAGAATGCCATGCTTTCTGTGTATTTTTGTGCCAGTCAGGCTTATGGGAGCAGCAGCCATAGCTGTCAGAGCAGCAACCAAGAGACCTGATGTGAGGCAGAGTATACTTTGGGACTGTTACCCCATGGAACTAGAACTAGAAGCCTTTGCTCAAGTTTAATTGATAATTGAGGGCAGAGAAGAAAGAGTGTTATAATCACCCAGACTGAGAGTTTTGTAATACTGACCTAAAGCTTAAAGGCTTCAGGGCTGTGGTGCCTGCAAGCAGATTTCAGAAGCTCTCCTCACTGGGTGATTGTATTCCACCACTTATGTGAATTGTAGCCTTATAACTTTCTTAATATGTGTTTTTGTGGTCAGGAAGCTATCATAAAAGATTTTTGATCCAGTAAAGACTAGTGTTAGAAAGACTAGAAAGAGAGCACAGGGGTCATGTCTGACCTCATGAGAATTGGTATTGTGATGTTGATGCTGTTGACAGGACAGTCCCCCTTGGTGACAGTGGTAAAGCTGTCCTCAAGAAACCCTTCCTCTTTTTATTTCTGTGTTTGTTTTTCAAATATTAGTATCTCTTTTCTATTGCTCATTTTCAAAAAAAGCAAAAAAAGAAAAAAAAAGCTGCCACTATTGATAGGAATATTCTTTCCAATTTTGTTTCATGAGTATTCTTCCACTTCTTCCAAGTTTTGCTGCCTTCTCTGTCTCACACTGCTGGTTTAGGCTTTTTGTTCCTGTTTATGAAACACATTGGCTTACTGCCTGTGTTTTCACAGTGTGTCCTATTCTGTTATTCTGATCATACTACAGTGAAGGGAGCTATGTTTTAAAATATTTTGAGAAGCAACTAAGTTCCTGATTGGCATCCAAATAGAACACTTTCTTTTCTCTGTTGGCCAGAATCATGAAAACCATTGTAAGTTCTACAGAACTTGTATAATATCATAAAACAGTCTTCTTGGCCACATAATTCTGGTTGAGTCTCTTTTTAATTACTTCCCACTTAGCATCATGTGTGACTTATAAAATGCAAAGCTCTAAATATATGTTGTGTAAAATCTACATACATACTTGTTCATTTCTTCTTTTACTTTTTGATCAGCTTTTGTAATATATTTTGGATGTTCATTCCAAATTTTAGTTAAACTTCATTTTCCTCCATCAATTCTTTTAAAGTAGTGTTGCTTCCCTCTCCCCCATCAAATGTAAAAAGAGATATATGTATAAATAAATATGGCATCAGAATTGGAAGACAATGTTTTAACAGCATACATCATGCAGACAACACAACCTTGCACAAGGTGAAGAAGACTTCAAGCATTTACAGCACAAGATGAAAGACAACAGCTTTTAATATAGATTATATCTCAATATCAAGAAAACAAAACACCTCACCACTAGAAGAAATATGAGAGATGGGAAAAAAAAGATGAAAGTTGTTAAAGATATCGTTTTACTTGGATACATGATCAACACTCATAGTAGTAGCAGTCAAGAAGCCTGCTGTACTAGGAAATTCTGCTGTCAACGTTCTCTGTGAAGTGCTAAGGAACAACAATATCCATTTAAAGACTAAGGTGTGCCTGATCCAAGCCATGATATCTTTCAATGCATCCTGTGCATCTGAAAGTCAGAAAATGAATAAGGAAGACTGGGTAGGAATTGATGCCTTTCAATTGTGTGTTACAAATGACTAATTTAACACCCCATGTACTACCAAAACACAACATATCTATCTTGAATGAGGTACAACCAGGGTGCTCCTTACAGGGGAAAGAGAAAAAAAAACTCATACACTTCAGGCATGTTGTCCAAACTTTGGGGGAAAAATATCATGCTGAGAAAGGAGGAGGGTTAGAAAAAGAGAGGAGGCCCTTCAAGAAGATGGACTGGCACAATAACTATAACAATGGATGAAATATGTGAAAGATTGTGAGAATCATATCACTGGGTACCCTATGAGTCTGAACCAACCCATCTGGGAGCGTGCTCTCCGAGCCTTTCTTCTCCCTCTACTATGATGTTGCTTTTTGGTCCAGCGATGAAGATGTTAAGGTAGAATCCATATTTAAGTCTGTAGTCCTTCATCTTCTTCACTAGGCTTGTTTTACTTCTTTTTCACTTTTTGTAAGCAAGGCTGTGTTGTCTGTTTATTATAGGTTGCTGATGAGTTTTCCTTCAATCTTGAAAGCCCATTTTTTTCATGTAGTCCAGTCTCGAATTACTTCTTAAAATTAATATTGAGTAATGATTATTTCTTCTTCATTATAGTCCAGCTTCTCATCTCATTTATTAAAACTAGTATCAAATAAGCATTATATTTAGTTGTCTCTTGTCTGTCCTCCTGCTAGCTCTGGTGTTGGCATTTTAAACTGATTGTAGAGTAATTCCTTGACAATAGTATAAGTTGGAAAATAGAGATATGCACAGATCAAATCAATTAAGTACATTGCAATTTGGCTTCAGGCCAAGAAGCTTTTAAATTAATGTAATACTCTGCATAGATAATTGTCATTTGAATAAAAGCCATCAAACAAACAATAAATAAAACACAACTATCTACTTAATTCCATACATATCATTACAACAGTATATCAAGACAGAAGAATTGGGGTGAGCTGTTGGTTTTGGTTGCTTTTATTTTTCTTTATTTCTGTGCAGTTTGGAAATATTTTTCTAAATATTGGATATCTTCCTTACAGAAAAACAAGCAAGTAAAAATCCTGCATATCAATTTTGCTACTCACTAAGTAGGAAACATAAACTTGATTTGTTTCAACCAAGGTTAATATTTATGTACTATCTCGACATGGAACAATATGTGCAGGGTTTGCATCCTTAATCTAATTAGAAGCAAAACTATGCTACAAATTGCTAGAGCTTGTTTTACCAGGCTAAAGAACAATTATAGAAACAGATAATAAATCAATATGTAGTTGTAGCTATGGATAAAAATGACCTGTGAGGCAGTAATTTTAACTGCATTATAAGGCCCTCTAAACTTTACTAGTTAAGGTTCTTAGTGTTCTTTAGATCAAGAGTGAATGCATTGTCCAGAGCTTGTAAAAAATCAAATCATAGCCACACCCAGGCCCACTCAATCAGACTCATGTAGCCATTTTATAATACCTACAAGTGATTTAGACTTGATTGTGCAAAGTACTGCTTCGAAACACTAATTTGCTTCATGTGTCTACATTGATATATGTAAATTTTACAGAATATATATTTAGAGGCTTGCTTTTTATTTGTGTCACATATGATGTTATGTGGAAAGTAATTTAAAAGAGACTCATACAGACAAATGTATATACTTTTTATCACCAGTAAAATCATGTTGAAATTTATGAAAACAACGCTTTACTTTATTCCATAAATATGTAGTTCAAGTTATAGAGTCTTCAGTAGAGTTCTGAAGTTGAAATGCAAACTATTGCCTTTAAAAGATGAAGATTTTTGCCTTCAGCTGACCTCCCGTCCTCTCTGCTAGAAACCAAGGTATTTGTGGGAACAATTCTCTTTCTATGGCTTTATCTGTGAGTCTTCAATGTAGCAAAATATGTCAGTTCTATTTAGTTTGGGAAAGCAGTTCTGCTTCTTTATTTCCATTATATTTGTTGTCTTTTTTGCTCCACTGCTGTATATGTCCTATGTTCTGTAATACTAAGCAATCCAGTGTGCAATTCTAAGAGCATCATTCACAACAAATAACTGCCTTGCTCCGATTTGAGAAAAATACCATAAATGTGCTCTTTTATTCCCCCAAAAGAGCTACAAGATAGAAAACACCCTGAAAGTAATTTTCTGCAGGAATCATTTATACACAGATTTAGGGAGCTTTTGGCAGAGATAACTAGTTAGAATATGAATGTCACCAAGCCATTCACTGCATTGAGTAAGTGGAAAACATGACATAGCAAACACATTCTCCTCTTAACTTAGCATTAAGCTTACATGGTATCTCAATACCTTTGACAGTGCTTGAATCTGTTACTTAAGACAAAATATCACAGGAATGAAATATTAAATCTGAAAAAGTATAGCAGAATATATTCTTTTCTATACCTAGATTTTATATTGTTTCTCTACCTTCAGAAATTTGCCTCCTCCCACTACCTGCCATATTATGATTCTGTGATTCCCTGTGATTCCACCCTTAGCCATCCTCACTTCGCTGCTCCCAACCCTGCAACCCTTGGAACCCCATACTTGTTTTACTAATTCTTCTTCTTTTTTTTTTTAACAATAATAGTCGTATGCAGTACTTGTCCTTATGAGATCAAGTTAGTTCACTCAGCATAATCCTCTCCAGTCTCTCCCAAGTTACATAGTCATTTTTAAATCATTGCTCCATCATCTGATTGCATCATAATGCAGTATTCCATCATGTGAATGTACCATAATTTCTCAATCCATTCGGCTGTAGTTGGACATGTGGGATATTGCCATGTTCTTGGGATGCTGTATAATGCTGCTATGAGCACCAGTGTACAAATAACCATTTGTGTCTCAGTTCTAATTTCTTTGGGGTATACTCCTAGTGGTGGAATAGGTGGGTCATATAGAATTTCTATGTTCAGCTGTTTGAGTAAATGCCAAACTGCCTTCCATAGAGGTTGTGCCATTTTACAACCCCACCAACAGTGTACGAGAGTTCCCACTTCAGGGGACATATTGATGTCATAGATAATAAGTCTGACTTTGTGAGAATGTAGTCATACATTTGATTGTCTCATTAATTGGGTAGATTGAGACTACAGCAGGACCATATACCTTTAGTAATCTTCTTAAGCAACTAGATTACTAGAACTTTTGCAGTGTAGTTCCACTAGCTGCACACTTCTTAAAATAGGGAATGACCCCTATACTGTGTCCAGAAAATCATTTGTGAACTGACAATAATTATATCTGCCTGTGACTACCTACTCTTTCCCATGATTAAAATAAACAAAAACCATAAAATATAAATAGGAATATAACTTCAAAATTAGAAATGTACTTGCAAAATTCGTTTTTACAAAACACTTCAGGTAAATCATTATGTAACTCTATGCCGAAGGCTTCCACAGAAAATGTTCCTAGAATTAGAGCAGTGACCTCTCTCTCCTATTCCAGATGTGTCTACTCCAGCTGTGAGCATCATGCATGAACTTTCATCCCTTACTATGTTAAAGAGGCTATATGCATGTAATAGCCCGAGTGAAGGCTTTCTTGTGTTTTTAATAAAAGAATTAAACTTTTGCTGAAAAGTTAAAGGAAAAGTTGCTCTTAAAAAAATAAAATAAAACATCACAGTATAGGTAAAACCTGTAGGGATTCAACAGTACTGTACTTGAAAGACTACTTTTAAGTATTCTTGATCTAAATGATCTAAGGAGATTTTGAGAATTAATGAATAGTGGGTTGCAGACTAGGTCAAAACAGAACCTGTCTATCCTATTACGCCCCAAAAGTTTTTATGGTAGAACTACATTTATCTCACTATTTGGGGTTTATTCTGTTGGATATTTGCATTTCAAGTAGTCATTTAAACATTAGTTTGTGGAAATATAATACTAATTATAGAAACAGACCACTCACTTTTCAATACATGACAGAATTCCATCTATTAAAGAAATGGATTTGAATTATAGCATTCCAATACATACTAATTGAGATTCTGCTACTTATACAATAGCAGGGCAGGCATTGGCAAGAGGATATACAAGCTCAAGTCTTAACCAGTATTTTTTATATGCACCTAATATAGAAAAATAAAAATAAGGGTACAAATCATTTTACTTAAGATACAAATTTTAGTAAATCTAAAATGGGGTTGAACTGTGTGTCGGAGTCAGTCAGGCTGGTTTCAGAGCTTTTGTACATAGGGTTACTATGAGTTACAGATGACTTACTGGCACATAACAAGATATACGTCTCCATTGATAATTGCTGTAAAATGCCAATGATTAGTAGTAATAATTATGAATCTATATATTTTTAACAACATAAGGAAATCATCCAGTACGTATTTTGGAAGAGAAAAACAAGCATAGCTTGATTCTTTTAAATTATGACCAGTGAAAATGTGTCAACAATTTTTTTTTCTTCATTAAGAATAAGGTCGTAAGTGGTTTCACCAGCACTGTTCATTCAATTTCTATTCTAACTATTCAGTTCTGCTGTTGGAGTTAAAATATGATCATGTGGTCCTTAAATGATCTCCAACTCCAAGTGATACTGTGTACTACAAATGAAACACTGTTCAATCTTAAAACATTGTCATGATTGTTACTATTTTTGAATTCATATCTGGCAATCTATTTCATTGAAAGTCTTTATTTCACTGACACTCTACCAAGCATAATAACTGTAAGTTTTCACTAAGTAAATGAGAAGACGTGCCCATTTTAATTTCTAAGAACATTCTGGCTGTATTTCTTTGAGGACATATTATTTGTTCTTTTGACTTTTGACAGTCTGTGGTACGTTCAATTTTCTGAACCAACTTTACAATTTAAAGGCATTAATTCTTCCTCTGACTTACCTATATATTGCCCAAATTCAAATATATATTATTAGGCCACTGAAAATACCACAGCTGGATTCAGGCATAATTTATTCTCTAAAGCACTATCCTTGACTTCTCATTTGTTTTATTGACTGTTCTTTGGGAGTTAGTTGTGTGTTGTTGTATTGTTCAAAATGGCTTTCCTAGTCATTGACTTTGACCTTGCCATGGGGATAAATGAGAATTTGTGAATAGGGTGCATTAGCCTAGGCACAAGAGACTAACTAGTTTCGTCAATGCATGAGAGGATTGGTTAGTCTTGCCATTAATTTGACTAGATCCAGCAGCAGAATTTTAAAATATCACTACCAGCAAAGAATAAGCAACAGCATACAGTGCATCCTTCATGGCAAGATACTTTTTTTGCCAGCCAGACTAGGGCCTATGAGAGCAGCAATCATAGCACCTAGTAATAGAGAACCAGCTATCTGACATGATATGGAACTGACCTTGGGACTGTTATGCCATGGAACAGTAGTCAAGAGAAATTTTCTCAAGTTTGTTGAAGGATTAGTGGTGGTGGTGTTCAGGAGAGCCATAATTCACAAAATTAAGATCCTAAAGCTATGAGACAAAAGGCTGAAGTGCCTGTGAGCCCATTTCAGAATCTGTCCTGATTAAGTGATTATTTCTGCTACTAATCTAAATTATACGCTTTTGAGTTTCCTAATGTGGTTCTGTGTGGCCTGCGAACTATTATAATGGATTCTGTACTCAGTAAAACAGGAATATTGGTGTTGGAATGAGTAGAAAAAGGTGTGGGACATATCTGACTTCATTGGAATTTGTTTTGTGCTGTTGATGTTGTTGATGGGGACGGTTTCCGTTTGTGAAGTTGGTAAAGGTCATATGTGGCCATTCCTACATGCTCCTTTCTTTATACATGGATAAAGGTAAAATTGAACTCATGAAAATTTCAAATTTTCCCTATATTTTGTTTAATAATCTAATTTTAAATCTTTTGGTTTTTTTATGTTGAGGTATAATTCATATTTAAGGTTAAAGTATTGAACTTCCTAAATGATTGATTCAAATCTTTATTTTCCATAAGCAAGTTTCTAGAATCTATATATTGCAGGCTATTGAGGAGTCTTCTTCCAAAAGAATGCCATGTTCTTCATGTGTCCCTGATTCTGGGATTATTTGTTCATTATACAGATTCAATAGGCATAGTGAAAGGATAAAACTCTGATAGGCGTTTTTTTCTCATTTTAATCTATGGAATATTCCCTTTTTTTCCTTGAATGAGTACTTCGTGTTGTACGTGCAGATTCAACATAACAAAAATGCTCTGCAATTTCCATTCTTTGCAATTTTATCCTTAATTGTTATGATCTTCACACTCAAATGACTTTGCATAGTTAGATAAATGTTGCTCTAATATTTTCAGCAAAGACATTTTTCATTGTATATTTCTTCTGAACCCTGCATGAATTTCTAGGACTTCCCTATGGGTGTAAAGCTCCAATAATTTTAAAATTATAAGCAGTGAGACTTGACTTGTGTGTGATTATTTTTGCATTGTTCAATTGTTTCTGTATTTTTATATCTATTTTGTTTTTTAATAACTCATTTTATTAAATAACCAGTTTATAAACTCAGACTAATGTATTGGCTTGATAGAAGAAACCATTTCTTCTCATTGTTCATAATAAATATTCCCTGTGCTGGTAGTGGTGGAAATGGGATAATACCAAGTGCCAGACGTTGTCCACTCTCCCACTTTTTTCCCACAGTATGGAACCAAAGTGGAAAGGCAGATCTTATTTTTCAGGAAAGCTGTGCTAGTCTTTCAACCTATCTTTGTTTAGGTGGAGCTCCAAGGAGTAAAATGTTTTACACAGTACCCACTACTTCATGCTATCTTCCCAACTAATTCTTGTCTGCCTTTCTTAGCAATCAACTTGAGATATCTCAAATCTGAACAGTTCCTAGATAACCATGTACATGACTTTTGTTGTTGTTGTTGTTTGGTGCCATCAAGTTGTAGACGACTCATAGCGCCCCTATGAATGAACAGCCTGAGCACTGTTCGTACATAGAGTTTCCGGAGGCAAGCCATTTCGGAAGTGGATGCTGCTCCTGCTTTCAGGCTTGATTGAGTTGGGAAGCTCCAGCCAACACTGTCCACAAACCTGCATGTCAAACACATGCCCGGAAAAACAGTCAACTCCAAAAGCTTGCCACGATTCCTGTGCTCACACCACCATGCTCCTTCTGGCAAGGAGAGCTTCCCAAGACCCTGGGAGAAGCCAACCAGGGACAACATGGTCACTTCCTCTCCCAGCTGCCTTTGGGCTTAAGGATGCCTCCTGGCTCAAACTTTAGGCCCAGGCTGGCTAGCTTCACTCCCGGGGACAGAGCAAACCTGCACGTAACAAACACATGCTCGGAAAAGCAGTTGACTCCAAAAGCTTGCCATGATTCCTGCGCTCACACCACCATGCTACTTCTGGCAAGGAGAACTTAACTTTTAGGATTAAATATTCTGGAACAGGGGATGCTAATTATAATCAAAAGCAGGTAAATATTTTTAAGGAAGACTTGACAGAAACACTAAGAACAACTGACCTGTACTCCAGAAAATGTTTTAGCTGTTTTCTGAAACATTCTTAAGAAAGGGCCTCCAGGTAAGAGCTCTGCACACAGTAGGAGCTTTGACCAATAGTTTGAGGCCTGTGAGCCAGATTAATTTGAGACTTGCTTGGCGAGAACACCGTAGTTTCTTGCTCACTCCACAGCAAGGGTTCAATTCTATCACAGAGTACTCTCCACTGTATTATAGCTGTTCTTAAAGCTCTTCAATTAGGGGAAGTACTTGGCATGTTTACTCTTCTGATTGGAAGGCAGTATGTAACCTCGATGGTTTTTTGAGAGACTTCAGGAGACTGGGTGAGGTCTTTGGTTGCTGACTGGTGGTGTCGCTAAGAGCTCCCACTTCATGCTTTGACTGCAGTGGCCAGCTCAGCCAAGGCTTCCTGATAGTGTCGGTATTTACTCTGGCCAAAGACCCCTGTCTCATAACCATCCAGAAGGGTATCAATGAGGGCCTTGTGCAAGGAGCACT
This sequence comes from Elephantulus edwardii, assembly GCF_000299155.1. Lineage (NCBI taxonomy): Eukaryota > Metazoa > Chordata > Mammalia > Macroscelidea > Macroscelididae > Elephantulus > Elephantulus edwardii. The sequence goes on along the minus strand of NW_006399763.1, from coordinate 27,285,740 downwards.
GGTGTTTCATAGATCTATCAAGTAGAAGAGAAAATTCTTGCCCATTAGTGAATGGAGATACCTGCCTTCAGTATGATACTGGATTTCAGATGCATGGATAGCATCCAGAGCTTTCATCCTGTACAAATAGTTGTAACAATTTTTATTTCTCTGGGCCTCCAGTGGCAGCAGTCTGGCATCATCATCTGCAAGGAGCTGGGGCTCTTTTCTGATATCCTGAACCCTGGATAGCCGAGTATCAATCTCCACTTTCAGATCCTTGGGGGCATTGTGTCCCACAGGGACCCAGATTTCATTGCTTCACAAAAATAAATAAAAGGACAAACACCACGCTCCCATATGCCATCACCAGCACGGCATTCACTCCGGACAGCCAGTTACTGCTGGATGCCATGGTCCCCTCACCCCAAATAGAGCTGCTTTTCTGTACTTCGTTACCCTGTCTCGTAGGCCAGGCTTCTGCCAGGCAACCGCGCATGGGTTTCCTGGTGCTCCATGGCCATTTCTTCATGGGGAAGGCAAAGCCAGACCTGTCTGAAAAAACAGGGCCTATTTCGGTTTGTTTTTTTTTTCTTTGGGAATAGGCAGATACATAGATCTCTTTCAGTTGATTGGCCAGGTAACTAAATTTCACATTACAAACAGGGCAAAGGAACACTTGTTGCTGTTGTTGTTTTTGTTGTTATGCGCCATTGAATTGCTTGCGACTCATAGCGACCCTATGTACAACAGCCTTAAATGCCGTTCTATCCTGTGGCAACCTTGCTGTCTTTGACAAACTAATTCCCACCACGCAAATTACAAAATCGATCCATCTCATGGAGGGTCTTCCTCTCCTGTGCTGTCCCTCCACTCCCCCAAACATGATGTCCCTCTCCAAGGACCAGTC
>NW_006399763.1:27259932-27283831 GCF_000299155.1 Elephantulus edwardii | reverse complement strand
CTTGGCAGTCCAGGGTACATTCAATACTCTTCTCCAGCACCACAGCTCAAAGGCATCAATTCTCCTTCTATCCTCCCTAGTCATTGTCCAACTGTTCTGCATACAGATTGAAAAGGTATGGAGACAAATACATCTACATGGTTTAAAATTAAAAAATGGTATATGTCAAGGTTGTATCCTCTCTATATACCTATTCAATTGTATATTGTTGCTAAGTGCTGTTAAGTTTGACTCATAGTGACCTTATGAACAACAGATCTAAACTCCACTCTATCCTGAAATGTCCTTTTCATTCTCGACACATTTGAGTCGCATTAGCACAGACACTCTATCAATCCATGTCATAAAGCATCTTCTCCTTTACTGACCTTCTTCCACTTTTCTAAACATTATGTCTATTTCCAAGGAATAACCTCTATAAACATGTCCAAAATATGTGAGATGAAGATTCATTATCTTTGCCTTCAAGAAACATGTTGGTTTCCCTTTCTCTAAGATGTTAATGTGTGTTCTTTGGCAGTCACTGAGATACTCAACATTCTTTTCCAATATCACAATTTAAATGTGTTGATATTTCTCCAGATATTTCTTCATCACAATGATGAGTGTTGAACCAGAGGTGAGGATTTTTGTTTTTTAGACATTGGGATGACACCCATGTTGAAGGCTGCAGTCCTTGAGCCTCTTCAGCAAGCACTTCAGGTCCTTTTAACTTTCAGCAAGTAATTTTGTGTCATCTGTATACCATAGATTATTCATGAACATTCCTCCAATCCTGCTGCCACACTCATCTTCATAAAGGCCAGTTTCTCAAATTATTTGCTTGGTGTCCAGATTGGATAGGTATGGAAAGAGTATACAACTTTGACACACATCTTTCCAGATTTTAAACCATACAGTGTTCTCCTGTTCTGCTCAGACAATAGCTTCTTGGTCTAGGTATATTTTTTGTATAAGCATAATTAAGTGTTCTGATATTCCCATTTTTCTCCAGGCTGGACATAGATTGTTATGATCCACATAGTATAATGCCTTTGCGTAGTCAATGAAAGACAAATAGACATTCTTCTGATATTCTCTGCTTTCAGCCAAGACTCATCTGAAATCAGCAATAAAATCCCTGGTGATACAGCATTTTCTACCCACGCTTGATGTTTTTGGGTGACTTCAACAAAATTTTCTTATAAAATTGATATTAGGTGCTATTGAGTCACTTGCAACTCATATTGACCTTATGTACAACAGCTCTGAACTGCTCTCTATCCTGTGTCAACCTTTTTGTCTCTGATTTGTCTACACCAGTCATTGAGTCAATCCATCTTATCAAAGATCTTCTTCTCATATGTTGTCCCTCCACAATTCCAAGCGTGATTCCTCTCTCCAAGGACTGGTCTCTCCTTGCAACGTGCCCAAAGTATGCCAAACGAAGCTTCAGAATTCTTGCCTCCAAGGAGCAGCCTGGTTTCTCTGCCTCTAGGACAAACTTGTTTGTTCAGTCCATGGTACATTCAATCATCTTCTCCAGCACCACAGCTCGAAGAAATCAATTTGCCTTCTATCATACCTAGTTATTGTCCAACACTCTGACATATAGCATGTAATTGTGAAGATGATGGCCTGGATCAAACTGACATTATTGCTCTTCAGTACTCTAGAAATGTCATTTACAGCAGACTTTCCCAATGCTACAAATTCAAGCCATGAGTTGCAATACTAAAGAATGTTTTGGGCAGAATATTAAATGATCCAAGAAGTATTACAAGAAGATGAAAGGGATATACAGAGTCACTGTACCAGGAGGAATTGGCTGACACAGAACAATTTCAAGAAACAATGTATGAGCAAGAGTCATTGATGATGAAGAAAGAAATTCAAGCTGCTTTGAAAGAATTGGCAAAAAACAATGCTCCCAAAATGGATGGCATGCCAATTGACATATTTCAACAATCAGACACTGCTATGGATGTGCTCACTAAGTTGTGCCAAGAAATCTGGAGAACAACCATCCGGAAAAACTGACTGGAAGAGAATTGTATTTGTTTTTATTCCAAAGAAAATTGATCTGACAGAATGAGGAAATTATGAAACAATATCACTAATATAATCGGCAAACAAGATTCTGCTGAAAAATGATCCAAAACCAAATTAAACAGCACATAAATAGAGAACTTCCAGAAGTACAGGCTGGGTTTAGAAGAAGTTGTGGTAATAGGGATGTTATAGCTAACATTAGTTAGAAGGATTTTGGCTGACAGCAAAGAGGAATGTCTATCAGTGTTTCATTGACTATGCAAAGGCGTTTGACTGTGTGGATTACAAACAACGCTGGCTATCTCAGAGAAGAATGTAAATCCCAGAAAACTTGATTGTGCTTATGTGAGAGCTATACTTGGACCAGGAGGCAGTCATCAGAACAGAGCAAGGAAACATTGGCTATTTTGCTTGCATGTGATATTAATGAAATTGTTTGGTGATTTCCACATTCTGTTTAACCACCCCTCTTGAGAATGGGAATAACTATTGATGTCTTCTAGTCAGTTGTCCAAGTTGCCAACTTCCAAATATCCTGGCAAAGACAAGTGAGTACATCCAGGACTGCATCTTTATTTGGAACATGTAAATTTGTATCCCATCATTTTTCTTGTGGCCTAATTTTTTAAGGTTAGAAGTAAAGATAGATTTATTAGAAAGTTAAATCCCAAATGGACAAATATTTCTCCTTGAAAAAGAAATATAGAGGAGATTGGAGTCTTATTTTTTGCCACTGTCTCCAATGTAGCTTGGACATCTTCCTTCAATACCATTTGTTCTTTATCATATGCTACTTCCTAAAATATGTCCATGATGACCAGTTCTTTTCTTACACTCTCTATAGCTCCTCTATCTTCCTTTTTATGATTTTTTCTTTTTCTAATTTTTATTTTATATTGGTTTGCTTACAAAGTTTATATACATTGTCACAGCAGTCTTCATTCACAATTTGTTTCATACAATCATTCTTATTTGTCTACGTTCTTTTGATAATTCCTGCTTCATTCAACAGTTTTCTTACATTTCTTAGTAATGCAACTCAAAGCTTTTCATTTTAGTTTTCAATTCTTTTAGTTTGAGAAATGCTGAATAAGTTCTTCCATTTTTATTCTTCAATTTCAGCTCTTTGAACATTTTATTATAATGTTTTGCTTTGTCTACTTAAGCTGCCCTTTGGAATCTTCTGCTCATTTCTTTTATTTCAGCATCTCTTTGTTTCAGCTTCTCAACTCTCTGGTGCAATTTTCAAAGTCTTTTCTGACATCCATTTGGTCTTTTATTTCTCCCCTGTCTTTTTAACATTTTTTTGGGGGGATTGGTATAACTTATTTATTGTTTTAGTTTTATATTAGTTAGCATGTAAAATTCATATACGAAATTGTGTTTGATATATATGCATCATTGTGTTTCACACATTCCTTCATTCACATAACAGCATTTTGCTGTCTCAAGGGATGATATATTTTATGTCTTTCCACAATTCACCTGGTCTTTCTTAGTTGTTTGTTGGACAACTGCCTGGAGTAACCTGAATGAAATTATTGCCAAGAATCACCCAGAAAAAGGGCAGATATGACTGAAGCCTGAAACATCCTTGATAATAGAAGTCAGTTGACTCAGCCAAGCTCTGCTGATATTAGGGCTACAGCATTATTGGCCAGTTTGCTCTATTGGTTGGGAGATGGGTGAAAGGATGGGAAGAAATGACTTGTGGTACTGATTATAATTCACTTCCTAAATAACATGCTTCCAAAGACTCTATGAACTTTGATGAATGTCTATAGTTGTAGAAGGGCTTCAGGTTTTTTGTTCATAGGGTTGCTATGAGTCATGCTCCACTAAAAGGCAATCAACAACAAATATATATACACACACATATGTGTGTGTGTGTGTATACACACACACACAACCACAACTTGCTTGTGCTTGCTTGTAGTTGGCTCTTGAGTACAGTGCTTGTTTGTTAGTTTACTGTTCTACAATAGCTTTCTGCTAGCTCTTTTAATGCTGGAGCTGCACCACAAGTATTTTAATACCAGCAGGTCATCTATGGTGAACAAGTTTCAGAGGAGCTTCCAGATTAAGATAGACTAAGTAGGATTGGCCATCCACTTCTGAAATAATCAGGCTTTGGAAAGCCTATGAACAATTCAGAACTTGACACTGGAACAATTGGACCTAATACTAGAAGTAGGACCACTAGAATGAGCAATATTAAAAGCAGAAAGAAATAGCTCTAAATATCCCTTAGTAATTAGAACATGGTATGTAAAAAGTATAAATGCAGGAAAACTTGAATTTGTAAAACATGAAATGGAATATATAGAGATAAACATTGTAGGCATTAGATTATCTGAAATAGACTGTCATATGATCTGCCAACCTGGGAACAAAAATTTGAGGAAAAATGGTATCACATTTATCGTCAAAAAATATCATTTCATATTCTATCATAAGTACAATGCTGTGAGTAATAGGATATTATTCATATACATAAAAGGAAGATCTAGTAATACAGCTATTATCCAAATACATTCACCAACAACTGAAGGGAAAGATGAAAAAAGTGAGGAATTATACCTCACTTAACTTTTGCTGTGTGGAATTGACCAAACATGCAATCAAGATGCACTAATAATAATTGGTGCTTGGAATGTAAAAGTTGGAGACAAAGTAGAAGGATTGGTAGTTGGAAATTGTTGAGGTGGGACAGAAATTATGCCAAAATTAATTACTAAATTTTTTAATCAATGATTTATTATAACAAAAACTTTTTAAAATAATACAGATGGCATCTATATACATGGACTTCACCAGATGGACTGCACAGGAAACAGATTGGCTACATATGTGGAAAGTACCACTGGAAAAGCTCAATATCATCACTCAAACCCTGGCCAGGTGCTGACAGTGGAACAGAAAATAATTGATATTCAAGTTAAAATTGCATTTGAAGAAAATGAAAGAAAATCCACAAAAGCCAAAATAGGACCTTGAGTGTATCTTACCTGAATTAAAATATCATGCCAAGAACATGTTTGAAGTATGGAAGATTCTATATGTATGCTGAGAAAATTATTCAAGACTTTGGATTCTATAAAAAATGTGGTTTTAGAATCAGTGGAAAACTAATCAATAATCTACTCATCAACAAGCCAATAACACAATATTGCTTGCTGAAAGTGAGGAGGACTTGAAGCTTTCAATATGGATTGCGTCTCAATGTCAAAAAACAAAATTCCTACCAGTGGACTAATAGGCCATGCTAAATGGAGAAAAGATTTAAACTGTCAACTACTACACCTTACATGGATCCACAATCAGCACCCTTGACACCAGCAGTAAGAAGGTATGCTGTACTTGGCAAGTTTGCAGTCACAGACTTCCCCAAATAATTAAGGAGCAATTATGTCTGTTTGAGAACTAAAGTGTACCTGATTCAGATCACAGTCTTTTCAATAACTTGCTATGCATCCGTGAGTAAAATAATGAATAAGGATAACAGAAGAATTGATGCCTTTAAGCTGTGATGTTAGAGTACTGAATATGACATATACTGACAAAAGAACAAACGCATATGTTTTTGATAAAATGCAGCCAGAGTGCTTCTTGAAGGCAAAGACAATAAAACTTCATCTCACATATCTCGGGCATGTTGTTAGGAGAGGCAATTACTTGAAGATCACATTATGGAAAGGTGGAGGGTTGGCAAAAGAGAGGAAGAATCACAATCAGATAGATTGGCACAGTCACTGTTTCAATGGGCTCAAGTGTGCCAGAGGTTAAGATGAAACAGGATAGGACAGGATTCAGATTTGTTGTTCATAGCATCATTATAATGTCATATTCAATTTAATGGCACCTAATAACTTATATCGCAATTATTTAGTAAATGTTAAACAGAGACTACTTAATGGCTTACTGAGGGTGAAGATAAAACACTAAACGATATATTTTAAGGACAAATTTTTTTTCTGCCATAGGGGATGTACTAGATAAGTTGCAGATTGTTTTTCCATTTCTAGTTTCTATAGCTTTATTATTCATTCAAGATGAATTAATGAAACAGTTTTCTACTTTGGATTCAATATAATAAAGTTTGAGAGGCTACAAGCATCAGTCAGTATAAGCTATTTCAAATGACAAAATTTTTGTTCACATTTTCAAAAGAGAAGTATTACAAGCATATACAATAAAAAGTTGAAAAAAAGTGCTGTGACTCAATTGCACAAATCAACAGGTATTCTGAATTAGATGATATATTTAGCTTCTCTGATTTAATTCAGAGTTTACCATAATAACTATACTTTTGATTTTTCTAGGAAATTGTAAGAATAAAATATTGTAACTTTTATTAAAAGATAGGTGATCATAATGGATAAAAGGAAAACTGTATGAAATACTTACAGTAAAGAACTCAACATCTATGCTGTAAGTATAGTAATAATGTTTTACATTTATATTGCAAATGATATCTTCTGTGTTTCTTACTAACTAATTTTCAAACATTGAAAAGGCAGTATTTTACACAGAGACTGACGATAACAGTTAATTAGTGGAAAGAGTTAATTTTTAAGTTATGAAATGTGTTTTATTTTATCAATAAATTGCACAAATCTGTGGTATATCAGATTTGTACAATTTATTTCTAAAATAAAGTATTTTACTTATGATAATTTGGCGATGTTTTCTATAAATATTTACTGATTTTTAAGCTTTATTACTCATACTCACCATCAAATTTACAAGAGAAAAATTGTCTAAAGCTTCTAATTCAAAGATCCTAGAATTTTTAAAAATATAACTCTAAGTAAAACATTTTAAAAGTTATTCAACAAAATAATTGACACTTGTGCTATAGGGGTGACGCACTAACTGCTAAATTAAAGGTCATTGGTTGAAATAAGCCAGTCATTCCATAGGGGAAAGATGGTAGTTTGTGTCTACAAAAATTACAACCTTGCAATCTCTATGGCTAAGTTATACTCTGTCTTGTAAGATTTCTAAGAGTCAGAAACAAGTTGGTGAATTTTTAAATGAATTCTCCTTCAAAATAAATTATTATATTGAATTTAGTTGGTATAAATAATACTTTCAAAATGTTTAATATCACTACAAATATTTGCATGTGATTGATTCCATGTCATGTGTCATTGGGTTGGTTCCAGCTCATAATAACTCTGTACATGACAAAGTAGAACCATGGAGTACCCTAAACTGTTTTTTTTCTTTACGACAGCAAATCACCAGGTCTTTTCTTCTAAGGAGTTGCTGTAGGTTTAATAAAACCACCAATTTCTCCGTAACAGAGAATTTAACTACTATGCCATATGGCTCCAATTAGTGACCTATCTATTTGAGCAATTCTTGAGATATTGGTCAGCTACAGTTACTACAAAATGAAAATCTAGCTTTATTTTAACAATACTTACTAATATACAAAACATTCACATGACCCCAAACATAAAAAAAATACATAAGAGGTCTTATGGACTCAGTAGGTGTTATATTTTAGACTTCATATCGTAATTATATCAATCTTCTGTTGGGATTTATGAGGTAAAATTGTGTCACATCAAATATTCCCAGAGTAATAAATTCCATCAAGGAAACATAAAATGAATTATTTTATCAGTTAATTATATTTAACAATACCAAGAATATAGATTTGGCAATCCCATTCTCAGTTTTGACTCTCAGACATATTTAAAAATATATCTGAATAGATGAAGACACTAACTAAATGAATGTTTATATTTTCAAACATTGTTTCAAAATGCATTACTATTGTTTTCATGTACTTTGAACTCCTATTGACATGAGGAACAACAGATTTAACCTTGTCCTTTCTTGTACCATCCTAGTCATCTCTAATATCGTTGATACCATTCTTACAGTGACTGTGTCAATGCATTTTATTGATGATCTTGATTCTAAACTATACACTGTTACTTTGTTCTGTTTAGACTAATACTTAAGTGCTTATCAAGTGAATATTTAGTTAGTATGTCTTCCCATAGTAAAGATGAAGATTGATATGCTTTATTCTTAAGTTTATGACTTAATTTTCTTCCATTAATCTCTAAGTAAATAGTAACATACTTTTATTAAGTGAATCATAATAAAGCTATTTTTTTTTCTTTAACAAACCAATTATTCCTTCTCATATGAGGCCAGATCATTACGAAAATATCATGTTGTTGTTGTTGTTAAGTGCCTTCAAGTCATAGATGACTCACAGCCACCCTATGAACAGAAAGACCTCAACCCTATTGTATAACTATCATCGTTTCTCTAAGTTCATAAAGTTTACAGAGGCAAGCTATTTCAGAAGTAGATGCTACTCCTGCTTCCAAGCTGTTTTAATATGAGAGCTCCACCAAACAGTGTTCACCACAGGTAACCATTATCACATTTGTCATGTCAGTGTCACATTGTTTAGCATCACAGTAACCAAGAGTTACCTCTGTACAGCAAATTGATGGAGCAGTGCTATACTACTTAGGAGAATATTTGAGTGAAAACAATTAAAGCCAGGTGTGAGGGCAGGCCCTAAGGATCAACTGCCTTTTTAAATACAAGGCTACATACAATAAGCTCATACCCAATTGTGAATGAAACAAACAAACAAACAAAAAAACAAATAAAAAACAAGCCTCAACCAAAAAAAGAAAACACACTTTTGTAGAATACATCTGCTCCACACAGATCCTCCCAAAATGGATACCAGCACTAAGATATCATGAGATATAAATTTCAAGGGTAGTGAAAGTAGACATTAGGTCATATATCCCTGTAGTATATACATTACAATTATTGATGAGGAAAGTTTGTGACATCGAGTCAGAACCGACTCATAGCTGATATCCAGCAGGTTTTCAGAGGCAGTAAATCACATGGTAGGAGACTACACATCCCTCTCTGTAGAGCAAATTTACTAGCAGTAAATTCTATTAGTGTGCTTTTGAGACTGCTTCTTACCACTAGGCCACCAGAGCTGCTTAATGAAAAAAGTAGATTCCATAAGTATAATAGCAATTTCATCCCACTCTTATTAATTCTGTCTCAATTCATAATAAGCCTCTGACCAGCTTAAGAAGCTGTAAATTGTAATAGAAGGAGACTCTCCAACTTTCTCTCTCATAGCAACTGGAATATTCCAACAGTCCAATTTTATTTAGCAATTTGATGTGTACTATGCCTCCGGGATTCCTAGTAACAATAATGGAAATGTTTTATTTTAGAGTGGTAATATGCAATATCAGGAATTATAGCAGCATAGCTCAGACTTCTCCTAACCCAAAGGTCAAGGGTCTCTAGAGGCTCCAGTCTCCTCTCATTCCATTTACAGCCTTAGGCACCAATGACATGTACTTCGAGTCAGAATCAATTAGACTGGTATTAAATGAGATAAATGAAATAATTTTAATAGCTTGTCTACAATTTTCAATTGTTATTTGAGAATTTTTCTTGAGTTTTCGCTCACACTGATAAATTTTTATTAAATTGTGACAAACTTAAATATGATTTAAACACCAGGAAATGAAATCACTAAGAAGGGATAGTGATATATTGGGTGTATTTCATGTTTCCTCAAGTCAAATTTATTTTTAAAATGTCACCCTCTAAGTCTACAAATTACTAGATGTTATATTCATTTCAAGAAATATAATATTCTTGCAATATAAAAGTTTTTCAGATGAAATGTATTTTAATGAAATTGGACATCATAAAATCCATTTATGAATAAATGATTAAAAAGAGGTTAATTCCACTGATACCATAATTGAAACTTACTTTAGCAGAAGCAAATGATTATATCATAGGCTCATTTCAAGAATTATAATTTTCTTGAAATATAAATATGATTTTCAGATAAAATATATTTTAAAAATTAAATTAGACATTATAAAATCCATCTATGAATAAATGATTAAAGGAAGGATAAACCCAAAGATTCCATAATTGAAACCTACTTTGGTAGTCAAGCTGGTCAGTTTACTACTACAGACAGAATATGTGAAAATGCATGTTAAAGGAATGTAAGGGCAACATACTCAAAAGAGACACAGAAAAACATTAAATTCAGTCATACTGGAACTAAAAGTGACTTCTTACATAACTTTAATAAGTCATGTTTATGAAATGCAAAAGGCTTTAATTTAGGCTAAGTTAAAGTTGAAGCAATTTCAACGGAGAGAGAATGTAGTTGTTTTGTTTTTATACCACTTCCTACTGATGATGACATTGTTTTAGAATGTAAATTCAGAGCATAAAGACAGCATTGTTCCAGTTCAGAATTTCAATATGTTTGTCATTTGTCACATGTAGCACATCTGCTACAGTCAAAGTATGGCAAATTGATACTCCTCACCTCATTAGGATACAGAGAGCAGTAAGGTGAGCAGCGTACTATCATGAGTAACTTAGCATAGTATTTCAGAGGCTCCACTTACCAGACAAAGAAAACACCCTAAGAACTCCTTTCTTTAACTCGTTCCTACATAGTTATGAACAAATTAATGATTATGGGACAAATATAATGAAAACCAGAAGGAGATGGTAGAGTTGGAATTTTGATGAATTCAACTTTGTTTGATTAACATAATGACTTCAACAATGGGCTTAGCATACAGATGGTGTAGGATAAGGCAGTTTCCATCTCTTATTCATAGGGTCACTATGTGTCATAATGACTCATAGGGATCTAATAATAACAATATATCATTTCCATTTTGAAGCAAAAATTTTCAAACACTGGCAATTTTATATAGTCCAATTTTCAGGTATATCACATTATATTCTAAAAAGAATTTTATTTTCAAGAATGGCATACTCAGGAATCTTAGCTGAACAAGCAGTAAAAGGAATATGATATTTGATCTTAAGGAAGTGACCAGTTTTTGCTGAAAAATGTCAGCCAGGTTAGAGAATTTGTACTGCCAAAACTCATCACACTCTTTTTTCAGTATATGAGAAGTGACCTAGAGAATAATTAGAAGAAAAATCCTATTTTAGAAAATACATTGTCTTGAAAAGACATTGTTCTCTTCTCTCACATTGTTTCTAAAGGAGAAAAAGCTATACATCTCTTCCTCTTAGTCAGACATGGCTCAAAAAAACAGAGTGTAACTACAATGAGAGTTGATAATTTTGTTGTCAATTGAAAATTGAAAAAGCCCCTACAATATGAAGGGGGAGTAAGGGAACCTTGGGAGAAATGTTACATATGAGGAAGGAATGTGGCAAATAGAACTTCAGGGTTCCCCTTTCAAAATTTCCATTTCCAAGAGATACTGAAAATGGCTCTTATTTGTACCTATTGTGCATGCACTCATCATGAAAGATGAATAATATTGCGCCTACACATGTACCTTGATATGCAGCATCACAAATCCACAAGAAACAAATTTTAAGTCAGGAACGCAGAAACACTCATGACGAATCAGGGAGATAAATCGATGTAAACCATTATGCCAACATGCAATACTTTCAGAGGATTCTAGGTAGCACAAGAAGGAAATGTTTCTAAGAATAGCCCAAGTCTTGCCTCGGAGACAAGCTCCTCAAGTTATGATTCAAGTTGCAATTGAATATTACATTGATGATATTAAATCAAAGGGATTGTGTCTTAGTAATGGATTTACAATGTTCTATTCAGCAAAAAGTATACGAAAAGGAACTAAATGGAAATAGTATGTTCATGTGTCATGAAGGAAGTTATCATGTATCGCTCAGCAACTCATGTAGAAATTGTTTAATGAGTGGATAAACTATGTAAATATTCACCAAATATGTAATAAAATATTATTTTTTTAAAAAAAGAATGGAAAGCTAGGAATTCAAACAATAATTTTATTATTATTAATAAAAACAGTGACTCAGAGGGGGGAAAAGTGACCAAAGTGTGGCAATTATGGGGAAAAAAAGAAATTGCTCATGTTAACAATCCAGCCATTTATACTCTTTTCTAAAGATTTTATACCAGTGTTTCCTAGTATTATTGATTACTTTCTGTCATTATATATTTCCAGGAACATTGACTGTTTTCAATTTGATATGTAGGGGTTTTTTATTGCTATAAAATTTTTCTTTATAGTTTATGCTGGATGTTAAATATAATTAGTGACATTTTTTTCAGCAAAAGTATCATTGCACCAATTTTTCTTAAGTAACATGCATTAAATTTTCTCTACTAGTTGAACTTGTTTTTGTTGTTGTGTACTGTAGAGTCAGAACCAACTCACAGTTGACCCTCTGGTGGGTTTTCAGAGGCACTTAATCACAGGAGAGGTGATTACGCATTCTTCTCCCATGGCGAAGCTGATGGCCTCAAGCTGTGTGTCATCAGAATTACAGTGCAGTTTCTTGCAACTAGGCCACCAGAGTTGCCAGATGAACTTTTAAAGAAGAAAAAAGAAACTGAGTCCAGATAGCATGTGGCTCAAAGTTGAGTAAGGGACACTTGTACTCATTCAAACAATGAACTTTGGCAACTAAAAAATGATAGATATCATTTCATCTCTGATTAAATATATTTTACTTTCTAATTAGAATTATAGAAAGTCATTTATTGTTACTTAAATTGCTTATGCAATCATGGCAATGAATAACACATGTATTATAATACATATCATAATCTATTAGAGAGCTCTGGTAGCCTATAGGCAAGAAGATGTGCTACAATCCCAAAGCATGCAGTTCAAAACCGCCAGCTGCTCTGCAGGAGAAACATGGGCAATCTCCTCCCTTGTGATTAACTGCCTCTGAAAACATGCAAAAGAGTCTGTTATGGGTCAGTTCTGACTCAACAGTACACAAACAGCATATATGATATATTAATATCATATCATATCATTTCATATCCTATATCTACAAAGAGCTGGATTCAGAATATCAAAAGGGTTGCGCTATCTCAGCATTTCTTAAGCTGAAGCAACTGAAGAACAATATCAAGCCTTGAGTTGCAATAGTTAAAGGTGCTACGGCCAGAATATTGAGTGATCCAGGAAGCACTAAAAGACGATGGAAGGAGTACACAGAGTCACTATACCAAAAAGAACTGGCTGACACAAAAGAATTTCATAAAACATCTTAAGATCAGTAGGCACTGGTGAAGGAGAAAGTTCAAGCTGCTCTGAAGGAATGGATGGAATGTTAATTTATATATTTCAATAGACAGACATCCCTGGACATTCTCACTAGGTTGTGTTAAGAAATCTGAGGATAACTACCTGACCAAACGAATAGAAGAGATACATATTTATTCCCATTAAAAAAAAAAAAAGTGACCCACCAGAGTGAAGAAATTATTGAACAATATAATTAATATCACATGCAAGTAAAATTCAGCAGAAGAATATCCAAAAGCCATCGGGACAGTACATTGAGAGAGAACTAACAGAAGTACAGACAGGATTTAGAAGAGGCCTAGAAGAGGCCTTGGCCTCTGGAGACTTTATCATCAATATCAGAAAGATCTTGGCTAAAAGCAAGGAGGTGTTGTTGCTGTAGTTGTTATGTGCTGTTGAGTTGCTTGCAACTCAGAGTGACCCTAGTACAACAGCCCTAAATCCTGCTCTATCCTGTGCCAATCACACTGCCTCTGACACACGGATCCTGATTACCCCAGTCACCAAATCAATCCACCTCGTAGAAGGTCTTCCCCTCTTGGACCGTCCCTCCACCCTCCTAAGCATGATGTCCCTCTCAAGGACCTGTCCCTCCTTACAACATGTCCAAAGTATGTCAGATGAAGCCCCAGAATCCTTGCCTCCAAGGAACAGCCCAGTTTAACCCTCTCCAGGATGAATCTGCTTGTTTTCTTGGCAGTCCATGGTACAAGCAGTACTCTTCTCTAGCACCACAGCTCAAAGGCATCAATTCTCCTTCTATCCTCCCTAGTCATTGTCCAATTCTCTGATGCATAACAAGTGATTGCAAAGACCAAGGCCTGTATCAGACACACCTTAATCTCCAGAGAGACACCATTCATTATTCTTCAGAACTTTGGAAAGGTCCCTAACAACAGACTTTCCCATCAGAATACATCTTTTAATTTCCTGGCTACTGGTGCCAAGAGTGTTGACTGTGGAGTCAAGCAATCTAAAGTTGTGAACATCTCAATCTCTTCACCATCCATCCTTATGCTTCCAATTGGTCTAGTTGTGAGAATCTTTGTCTTCTTGACATGGAGCCTCAATCCATATTGGAGGCTGCAGTCCTTGACCCTCTGCAGCAAGTGCTTCAGGTCCTCCTCAGTTTCAGCAAGCAGGGTTGTGTCATCTGCATAATGCAGATTGTTGACAGATCTTCCACCAATCCTGATACCACATTTCTCCTCATAGAGTCCAGCCTCCCAGATAATTTGTTCTGCATACTGGTTGAAAAGGTATGGAGACAGGACACATCCTGGCATACACCCTTCCCAATTTTGAACCAAGCAGTGTTTCTTTGCTCTATTTTGACGACTGCCTCTTGGTCCAAGTATAAGTTTAGCATTAGCATCATCAAGTGTTCTGGGATTCCTATTCTTCTCAGAGTCAGACACAATTTGTTATGATCCACACAGTCAAACGTCTTTGCATAATCAATGAAACACAGGTAGCCATTCTTCTGTTATTCCCTGCTTTCAGCTAAGATCCATCTACCATATGGTACAATATCCCTAGTACCACGACAAGCAAGGAGTACTAAAGGAATATCTATCTATGTTTCATTGACTATGAAAAGACATTTATCTGTGTGCATCTTGACAAGTTGTGGCTAATCTTGAGAAGAATGGAAACACATATATTCATTCCTCTGGTATCCCTTCTTTCAGCTAAGATCCATCTAACATCAGCTACAATATCCCTAGTACCACAACAAGCAAGGAGTACTCAAGGCATATCTATTTGTGTTTCATTGACTATGCAAAGACATTTAACTGAGTGGATCTTGACAAGTTGTGGCTAACCTTGTGAAGAACAGAAATCCAAGAACACTTGATTGTGCTCATGCAAAACCTATACGTGGTCCAGGAAGAAGTCCTCTGAACAGAAAAGGAAACACTACATGGTTCAAAATCCGAAAATGTCAGGCATGTGTTCTGTCTCCCTTCCTTTCCAATCTGAATGTGAAACAGATCATTCAGGAGGCTGGAGTTTACAAGGAAGAACGTGGCATCAAGATTGGAGGAAGACTCATCAACAACTTGTGTTATGCAGATGACACAACCTTGCTTACCAAAACTGAGAAGGACCTGAAGTGTTTAGTCAGTGAGCCTGTCTCAGGGTAGGGCAGTGTTACGAGCTATTTTACATACAGTCAATACAAGCTTCAGGCAACTTGATGTTACATAATGACAACATTATATATAGAGCGATAGAGATAGAGAGAGATAGAGATAGAGATGATATAGATAGAGAGAGATATAGATATATACACACATATATATAATATATAAATAAATATTATTATATATAAATTATCATGTATATATTATATATATGTGTATAAATTACATTCCAGTTAATTGATTTTCTTAGAAAACCAATACTTAGCACATATAAAACAATTTTCTATATACTATCTCACTATGAAGAATTTTCTTAAGTACAAGAAATGTTAGGTACAAAATTCATGGTCTAGATGTTCAGAATTATTTTTTCTTCTGTTTGATGTATTTTTTCCTGTTTACCAAAAATAGTTAATAAATTGCTGATATCAACTCGGAAAATTTTGTGACAACTTGTAATGCATGGTTTGTCCATTGCTTAAGTAATTTACTAGCTTCTCCATGAAGAGGAATATGAGCAGTATTCTCCCATAAAGATTTACAATCTTGGGAAACTCAAAAGGGGTTTGTCAGAATCAACTTCAGGACAGTGGTTTTGCTTTGGAATTGATATAGGTTAACTATGCCATCTACATTAAACATACTTTAAGCAAATCTGATGATTTTATGCCACTTTTAAGATAATGTCTGTAATGTTTACAATGACATTCTAGTTTCTTTATGATATTGATCATCTCATTTTTCAGATTTCATCCTCTATAAATGTATCATGGATGTTCAGCCTTTAGCATTTAGAATAGCATGGTATGCTGTAACCAACAGTTCAATAATCTCAGTCACTAAAAAAATGTGAAGATTTATCTTATAATAATCAAAAGTTGACTGAAGACTCTGCCTCAAAGCACCTCTAGAAACTTCCACAGGAGAACATAGAACATTTTTTACTAGTTTTTATATGCTTCCAATTTAGAAATGATGCATGTAAATTCTGCTTCTATTGTATTGTCAAAGTAAGTCATATTGTCACACTGATCTCGTGAAACCAGTATAAATGCATAGTACTGCATCATTATGTGTTTTCTAACCCTGTTTCACACACATCTCAATTTTATGCTTTTCTGTATGATAAAACTATTTCTTTCATGGTTGACCTTCCTTTCCATTTTTAATGGCTCATGTGCATTCAACTCATTATATTTACAAGTAGTATCACCAAGGCGCTCTGATGACATGGGGTATAGAGAGCATCACTGCTCACCAAAAGGCAGTGCTTGTCTAGTGATGTGAATCCAAACGTTGCTCCATGAGAGGAAGATGGATAATCTCCTCCTGTGTGATTTGCATCCTTGGAAAATCTATTCGAAAAATCACCTGTAATTTGATTTCAATGAGTTTGGGTTTTTAAAATAGTATCAATAAAAATGTAATAGCAGCACAAATAAAACCCTAACTAAACAAAAACTCCACAGAGTTTATGAACTTCTACTATATGCAAAGGACTGTGGTAGAAAAATTGATAGTATTTGCTCCTTTAATGCAGTCAGCAACCTTGATATATAAGCAATAAATTTTTTTGGCAGAGAAGCAAGCATTGGGGTAGGGAGGCTATGGGACTTGGCTATACCCCTGCTCCTGGTATACAAATTATCCAAGATTTATTTCAAGTCTCCATCTGGAGACAGAGTTTTACTTATGTGCAACACTCAACACTCTTTAACTTGCATAAATGGAAGCCTACCTTCATTCTCGGTTCTTAAGATTCAAAACAGTCTCTGTATTCCTTCCAAATACATTATCAGTAATCATTTGTGGCTTAGTATTATTAAAATATTAACTTCACACCATCTATTTCTCCACTGAATAATGTCATTTTTGTTCTTAAGTGCTGTTGAGTCTTAGACAACTCATAGTGACCCTAAGAATGAAAAACCTGAACAACTGTATGACTTTCATCATTTCTCCAAATTTATAGAGTTTTTGGAGGCAAGCTATTCCTGAAATGGATGCCACTCCTATTACCAAGCTTGTTTTAATCAGGAAGCTCCACCAAACACTGTCCACCATGGGTAACCATTATCACATTTAACACATCAGTGACACAGTGTTTAGTATTACAGCAACCACTAGTTACCTCTGTACAGCAAATAGACAGAACAGTGCTCTACCACTTAGAAGACTGTTTGACCAAAACCAATTAAAACCAGGCCTGAAGGCCACATATTAAAATCATCTACTTTTGGCTTGTTAGCATAACTTTCTATCCATTATGCCAACAGAGTTCTCTCTTTGTTGTTCTTGTTGTTAAGTGCTGTCAAGTCATAGACAACTCATAGATATCCTATGAATGAAAGACCTGAGCACTATTATAACTTTCATCTTTTTTTTCCACATTCATAGAGTTACCACCACCTTTTTGGATGGATATTCTTTGGTGTAAATAGTTTGGTTTATCTGGGTGAACATAATACAGTAACTCTTTTTTGAGCACTTATAAGAAATCTTGCTAATTTTTGTTTGATATTAAGATTTGAATGAATCCACTTGCAGAATTTGTTGGCTTGTTGTGGATGTGCAAGGGGACAATAATTCAAAGTTAATTTTGAAACTTCCATGAAGGACCATTTTAGAGTAGAATGCACAATCCAACTCTGCCTCTGTGAGGCATGTTAGGTCAGTATTTGAAATATATCTCGTTTCAATGTGCTTTAGCAGCCTATTTACTTTGACTACTTTAATTATAGCTGCCACTTTCCATAAATAAATATCAGTAGCAACTAATACTAGTATTCAATATTGTTTTGTACTTCTTTAGGCATATCCTGTCAGTAAATAAGTTAGAGTCTTTATCGTCATTTTAAATTGAGCTTGGTTAGCTCCAGTATAATTGGCATGAAAGTAATGAAATTACATCATAATTTTAGAAGCAATATAGATACCATATGCTTGCATTATAAAATAACTGTTGAATTTGCTTGCAGATTCCATATACATCAGGCATTCTTTAGAATCATTTCCATTTATTAAGAAAATTTCTGCAAGCAATCCACGAGAATGGTGCTTAGTGAAATATTTTTTAAATAATTGCTCAGTTTAAAGAAGTATATGCCTATATTTATTGCCAACACTAGTCGATGGAAACAAGTTTTCTTAATTTTTTAAATGAGATTATGAAAGAGCAAACAGTGAAGAGCTCAGTGAAGAGTATATCAGGACAAGCCAAGCAAAACTCTTGTTGTTGATTTTTTTTTTCCTAAAGTGATAATTTATAACATAGATCAGTTTTTAAAAAAAAATCTGATTAAAAATAGCACTAGCAGAGCATTTGGATTTTATGATATTACTTGGAGAATTGTCAAACCCAGCTTTCACCTGGGGAATAAGATTGAAATAAGGAAATACTGATATGTCAGTAACAAAATAGTTATATGAATTAATCCCTGGACAAATAGGTATTTGATGCTGCCTTGATCTTTAAAAAATGTTACTTAGCTAAAAATATCATAACTAATACAATACGAACAAAATGTGTTTATTGTTTTTTGTTCAATTATTCAACTTAACTTTTAGAAGTCATTTTCAAAAATTTAGAACATGCATTCTGTAAATTATTTATTAAATATAATTTAAAACTAAGGGCATTGTCTTGCTTCCTCACAATTTGTTCTATATGAGTCATTTTATCATGGACCAAGAGTTAAACAGGGACTGTCTACTAGTGAGATTTCAGAGGCAAATCTTGTAGGTTCAACTTTGCTGTTAAAAAAAAAAAAATATTTTTCCAAAGGAGCAAATCATTAAAGGCACTAATACATGTAAGATTTAAAATGTAAATATCTGTGACTGAGGAAATATAGTATATGAGATTCATAACAAGATAAACATGGTAATGTTTAGCTGTTTTTCCCTCTTTTTGGTTTTTTACATTTATAGGTAGCAGCAATGGATTCAGGAGTGAGTTATTATGAGCAATTCAACTCTATTAAGATATTTTCAAGCCTATGACCCAGAAATCACTTGTTATGCATCAGAGAGTTGGACAATGACTAGGAAGGATACAAGGAGAATTGACGCCTTTGAGCTGTGGTGCTGGAGAAAAGTATTGAATGTACCATGGACTGCCAAGAAAACAAACAGATTCATCCTGGAGAGGGTTAAACCAGGCTGCTCCTTGGAGGCAAGGATTCTGGGGCTTCGTCGGACATACTTTGGACATGTTGTAAGGACAGACAGGTCTTTAGAGAGGGACATCATGCTGGGTAGAGTAGAGGGACAGCACAGGAGGGGAAGACCCTCTATGAGGTGGATTGATTCAGTGACTGGGATAATCGGGATGGGTGCGTCAGAGGCAATGAGATTGGCACAGGATAGAGCAGAGTTTAGGGCTATTGTACGTAGGGTCGCTATGAGTCGCAAACGCCTCGATGGCACATAACAACAACAACATGACCCAGAAAGCATCAAAAGAAAATGGAGGGAATACACAGAGTCATGATACCAGAAAGAATCGATTGACACTGAAAAATTTCAGGAAGTACCATATGAACAGGAGCCAATGGTAATGAAGGGGGAAGTAGAAGCTACATTGAAGTGGCAAAAAATAAGGACCCAGGAATCGATGATATAACAATTTACTTGTTTCAATTAACAGATCTAGCCTTGGATGGACTCACCAGTCTATGTCAAGAAATTTGGAGGACAGCTGTCTGGCCAACGGATTGGAAGAGATTTTTATTTATTCCTATTCCTAAGAAGGTTGATCCAACTGAATGTGGAAATTATTAACAATATATCATTGATATCATATACTAGCAAAATACTGCTGAAAATAATGGGGTAAAAAATGTCTGGAACAGTACATAGACATGGAATTGCCAGAAGTTCAAGCGGGATTTAGAAGAGACAGTGGCATCAGGGATATCATGGCTGACTGAAAGTAAGGAATACCAGAAGAATGCCCATTTGTGCCTTATTGACTATGTAAAGGTGTTTGCCTATGTGGATCATGACAAGTTGTGATTGACACTGAGAAAAATGGGAATCTCAGAGCATTTGATTGTGCTCATGAGGAATCTATACCTGGAGCAAGAGGCTCCAAATTGTTGTGCAAATGAAGCAGGGGAGCACTGCATGGTTTGGAATTGGGAAGAGAGTGTGTCAAAGTTGTATTTTATCTCCAAACCTGTTCAGTCTATATGCTGAGCAAATTACCCAGGAAGCTGGACTCTATGAAGAGGACTGTGGGATCAGGATTAGAGGTAGACTCATCAATAACATGTGTTATGCAGATGATACAAGCTTGCTTGCTGAAAGTGAGGAAAATTTGAAGCACTTGTTGCAGAATATAGAGAAGTGCAGCCTTCAGTATGGATTATGTCTGAATATCAAGAAAACAAGGATTCTTACCGCTGGACCAATAGGTCACGTCATGATGAATGCATACGAGATTGAAATTCAACAGCTTCATGTTTCTTGGATCCACAATTAACATCCTTGGTATGAGCAGTCATAAAATAAGGAGATGATTGCAATAGGAAAATCTTCAGTTAGGGACCTTTCCAAATTATTGAGGAGTAGTTATGTCAGTTTGAGAACCAAGGTACATCTGATTCAGGCCATGGTCTTTCTGATTACTATCTATGCATCTGAGACCTAGACAGTGGATAAGGATGACAGAAAAAGAATTGACTTTTTGAGCTGTGATGTTCAAGAAGAGAACTGAATAATCCATGGACGGCCAAGAAAACTAATAGATATGTCTTGGAGACGGTGCAGCCAGAGTGCTCTTTGGAGGCGAGAATGGTGAGGCTTCGCCTAATATACTTTGGACATATTGCTAGAAGATGCTATTCCTTGGAGAAGGACATAATGTTGGGAAGGGTGGAGGGTCAGCAAAGGAGAGGAAGGGTCTCAACCAGGTGGATTGACACGCTGTTGATGCAATGAGCTCTTCTTGTGTATCAGGAAGTATCAGGACAGAACTGGTTTCAGATCTTTTGTTAATAGGGTCGCTATGAGTCCTACTTGACTTGATGGCACTTGACAACAACAACAAACAGTAACTTTGAGTTCATTCATCATTAGACTGAGTGAATTAGGATAACAAAAGAATTGATGACTTTGATTTGTGTTGTTGAAGAAAAGCATTGAACATCCCAAAAGAACAAACAAATATGTATTGAATGAGTACAGCCAGAGTGCTTTTTTGGAGGCAAAGATGATAAAAGTTCACCTCATGTACTTCAGGCATATTGCTGGGAGGGGATATTCCTTAGAGAGGGATATGATGCCTATATGAACTTTGTATGTAAACCATTATAAAATAATAAATAAAACAAACAAAAAGACAGAGGGTCAACAAAGTATAAGGATACCTTTCCTCAGATGGTTTGATAGAATGACTGCTGTAATGGGCTCTAATGTGTCAGGAATTGTAAGGATGGCACAGAAAAACACTGGGTTCAAATCTGTTGTTCACTGGGTTGCTAGGGTTTGTACTCAACTTGGTGGCACCTAACCACAACTTTGAATTTTGGCTAAGTATGAGGTTAATTCCCAAAACGATAGTATTAATTTTGAACTGAAATGTCACCATCATTTATAACCCCAAGCAAGGAGGAAACAAGATAAAGATTTGGGCATGTTGCCAGGAAAGGTATTACTTAGAGGAGTAAAGCATGCTTGGGAAGGTAGGAGGACAGCAAAGGAGAGGAAGATCCTCAACCAGGTGAATATGTACAATGGCCACAGCAATGGGCTCGAGTGTGTCAGAGATTGCAAGGTTGGTACAAGAAAGGACAGAGTTCAGATCTGTTGTTCATAGAGTTACTATGAGTCATACTCAACTTGACAGCACCTAACTATAGCAACACAACATGTAAGTATGAAAATAATGTTTTTTCTGCACACTCTTCTCCCCATGTGACCCATGTGTTGAAGAAGTTTCACGGTTCACAATTCTTTTCCTGGTCATTGGTTTCAGAGTCCTGGTATTATAATCCGTAGGGAGGGAGTTGTGCTGCTAACCCAAGAGTAGTGCCTAGCTGGTCACTTCTCCATGAGAGAAGGATGGGCAATCTCTTTCAATGCAATTAATAAGAACTGAGAACCCATTGGAAGGTTAGCTCTGAGTCAGTTCCGACTAAAGGACTATTAATATTAAGGTTTTCTTTGTTTTAAGCTATTGGCTTTTACTTTTGCCACATGTTTGGGTGGCACTATCTTAATGTGTGAATGAGAAAAATAGCAGCTTTTGAGTGGAAACACAGAAACAACGCATAGACTACTAATGAGAGGATTGCTGAGTCTAGTCCTGCATCCAGGTTTCAATTGAATAGTCTTAGAGACAGAAAATGGGAATTTTGCTACCAGCAACAAAGAGATGCAGTACATATCCCTTTGAACCAGATACTCTTACATGTATTAGATTAGGAGCTAAACGTGAGCTGCTGTATTAGAAACAGAAGCACAAGTAGTAAGAAAAGATGAGGTGAAACTTGAGGCCTACATGAGCCAGAAGTGAACTGGAGCTACTGCTCCATGGAACTAAAACCAAGGGCCTTTACCTAAAATTACAGAAGGGGGGGAAAAAAAAAGCTGTGTTACACTGACCCAAATTTGAGAGGCTGAAGGTTAAAGGCCTTGTGAGTGTGGATGAAAAGTTATCCTTATGGAAGAACTGTATCTTGATTCCAACCTAAACTGTAACCAATTAACTTCCCTACTAAATCCCATAACCATGTATATTGTCTATGACTTCTATGTGGGGTGCTTTTCTCCCACTCTGGTATTTTCTTTCTTTTTTTAAAATTATTATTAAATTTTATTAGTTTTAATGAACATTTACAGAGATTTTGGGTTTTCATTCATTCATTGTTGAAATGTTTTCTCTACCCTCCTCCCCAGTTCGTTCTTCTCCCCCACCTCCAAATGTCTGTTTTAATTGTCCAATTGCCACAGTGCTTGTCAGAGCCAGTTCTGATTAATCTCCTTTGTCAGTGTGTCCTTTGCCTCTATGTGGGTTTTTAATTAGATTAGCAGATGCAGCAGTAGAGCAGTGAGAGCCCTGGGTAGGATAGGTGAGAGAGCATGAGGACATGTCTGGTCTTATAGGATGTTGCTGATGGGAAATTCTCTTCCTTGTGGAGTGAATAGAGGTCAAAAGTGACTTGCCCAACATCAACCATGCTCTTACATATTTTATTTCAATTATACTCATTATTTTGGTTAAATGAAAATTTTGGTTTCAATCATCACTTTTCACCTGTATTAAAAATCCTTATTTCTGACTGTCTGCCCAGACATATTTTGTTTCACATACTTTGTCGGGAGGGGCCAATCCTTTAAAAAGGCATC
The DNA here is from genome assembly GCF_000299155.1 of Elephantulus edwardii. Lineage (NCBI taxonomy): Eukaryota > Metazoa > Chordata > Mammalia > Macroscelidea > Macroscelididae > Elephantulus > Elephantulus edwardii. The sequence goes on along the minus strand of NW_006399763.1, from coordinate 27,260,169 downwards.
ATGCTTAGAAATATGGAGGATCAGAGAAAGAAAGGAAGATTCTTACTACAACAAGATAAAGGTAAATAATCCAATTGGAAAATGGGCATACGATATCAACAGACACTTCACCAAAGAAGACATTCAGATGGCTAACAAGCACATGAAGAGATGTTCAAAATCCCTAGCTCTAAGAGAGATGCAAATCAAAACAACTATGAAATACTATCTCATCCCAGTAAGAATAGCAAAATTTAG
>NW_006399763.1:27243595-27259202 GCF_000299155.1 Elephantulus edwardii | reverse complement strand
AGAGTGGTAGTTACTTTAACAATGGGCTTAAGTATATCAGATATAATGGCACAGCCGCATGTCTAAAACTCACTGCATATGCGTTTGTTGGGATTACTTCCTCTCACTAACCAATCAGTCAATATTTCATAATTATTAAAGGTTAAGTTGAAGTCTTTGTTCCATTGATATTTTAGTCCACCTGATTTTCTGGGGTAATTAGGTTAAAATAAGCATGTTTCACAGAGGAACAGATGTATGCATATGGATGTGGTATTAACTTTCTTTGTGGCTGAATTGATCTTCCCAGTGATAATGTCAGTGATAACCTCTGTAAATTAGATCATAGATTAAGAATAAGGTGCAGGTTTTGCCTGTACATTCAAATATGTGATTACTTATATAGCTAATGAAAAGATAGTCAAAGGAAGACTGTATTTTAATCCAAACAGTTTCCTAAAACAAAAGAATAAACTTAACAGGGTTATTGCTTTATAAAACCAGAATCTAAATAATTTAACCACTATCATCTTTTCTGGGATGTGCATTTCCTGGCCTTTTGCTTCTAGGTGTCATGTCTGCTTTGGCAAAGGAGGAAGAATCCAATTATTTCACTCCATTTAGAAGAAAATTACAGTGGGTTGGAATTAGTTGAGAGAAAAGAATCAACATCTCATTGGACAAATAGAAAGTGCTGTTCTACCTTCCTTATGTTGATTTAAATCAAAGCACTCAGCTTTACTGTATATTTCATTATCTTACTCTGTATTATTTAATTTTGCTTCTGACAAACCTGTAATAATAAATAATCAATATTGAGGACTTACCATTCAATTTATACTTCTAGATAATAGACTTTCTCTCATGTAACATACATAATAACTATGAAAAGCAGGGCTTACTATACCCATATTTCAGGTGAGAATGTTTGAAGTACATAGATGTTGAGCTGTGTTATGTTCACTAAATTTTCTATTGGCAGAGCTGGAATTCAATGCCAAGCTTCCCATTCTCATAGCTAGAGTGCTTAAATACCAAACTTTATTGTTTTAGAAAGCTAGAATTTATAATTTCCTGATGACATGACAAGGGGGGAAAATACAACCATGAATTCCATGTTCTGGCAGAGAAAGCAACAAAGGGCTTAAACATTATTGTAAAGTTTTCAGTTAATCTTCAGTTTGCATTATATCTCTCAACTTCTCCATAAAAACAAGAATAATTCTAAAAGATACAAAAATTTATTTTTACTATTGCATGGATATTTTCTTCCAATTTTTACCAGAATTTATTGATCCAGATATTACGAATTATTGGGGAATATTTTCAAATTCCTAGAATCCTAGGGGCTTCTTACAAAAATTTAGGTCAGAAGATATTATAAAAGAAGGAAACTTCATAAGAGAGTAAACAGAAGTCAGTTATTATAAGTGCTTTGTGTATTCCTTATGACCATTAGGAATATGTGCTGATTTGCAAAGCATGTCATGCTTTGTGTGGTAATAAATGTATGGTAATAAACTAGAGCAACTATTACTTCATTCTATTAAATTATACTTTACAGTGTATCTGTAGAGTTGCATCTAATCCAACAATATAACATTTGCTAAGCAAAAGCAGTTTAATGTCTTTTCTAGGCAAGTAAATGGCAAAGCTAGTGTACATTATTCTCAACAGGGAAATTCAAGTACATTTTGCTTCTGCCGATGAAAGAGATTAAATAAAGAAAATTCAATTTAATATATCAATGTTCCAACACTAACCTGTGGTGAGAATAGAATTCAAAAATAAGATATTCATCATTGTGTCCAGGAATATAGGCTTTACATTTTAAGTTAGTCAAAATAGCATGTCCTCTCATATTTTCAAAAGTTATTTACACTTATTTATCAAACAACAATACTTTCACCCATGGACAATATATGTGGGAAGGAAGACACTTTCAGTGTTCAGAGATTTTTTTGGTTTTTTGTTGTTTTGGGGTTTTGGGGTTTTTTTTAACTTTCTAGGAACAGGAGTGACACCCACTTCCTAAATAACATGCGTCTGGAAACTCTATGAACTTTGAGAAATGACAATAGCTATAGAAAGTCTTCAGGCCTTTTGTTCATAGTGTCGGTATGAGTCATGATCGACTCCACAACAATCAACAACAACAGGTACCCAACAACAACAAAGTACCAAATATCAGGATAAGTACTTAGTTGATTTTTTGGAATTAAAATCTGTCTTGTGTTGATCTTCTATAAAGCTTACAAAATAGAATTTTTTTTCGGAGGATTTTTAAGAACTGTAACTTTTGGAAGTAGTTTTCTAGACCTTTCATCCAAAACACTTCTAAGTGGACTGGAACTACTAACCTTTCAGTCAGGAGCCAAGTGCTTAACTGCTTAGGCCACCAAAAAACAGAGAGAGAACTTGGAGTTTAAAATTACAGTTATATACTCTGATATTAGTTTAATAGTAATTACAACATAATAGAATTTTTTTAAATCTCTGTATTTTTAAATTGCTAAAATAGCATTCTGAAATTCATTATTCTATTAAATATTATACAGATAAAATAATAATGGGAAAAATATAGTTTCTCATCTCTAACAATTGGTTTTGCAAAATACTTAACTATTCTAGATATGTAAGGCCATATTAAATTAGATGGCTAATTTCCTGGTAAATTAATACAACATGAAGAGTAAAAAGCTCAACAAAACAATATCTGGAACCTAACTGCTAATGTGTTCCTTTACTATCTCTTTTCAGTACTTATATAAATGAAATACAGTTTGTGCTAAGTGCTAATCAAAAGACAATAGAAATAGTATGAATATAGGTGCTCTGTTGTAATTTCCCTCATAGACTATCTAATATTTGTATCTGAACTATTAAGTATTTAACTTACCTAGACCTTGTGGAAGATGCTGTGTTTTCTTTGAAAATTTCTTACACAAAGCTAGAAACTCCAGCTAAGTTAAGAAGTTGATTGCTACTGCACATGAATGGTATCATTCTTTGACACCCCTAAAAGAAGTAACTCTCTGCCTGTATTTAATTCCCAAATATGCAGGTTTTTAAAATACTTACTCAAAATTTCAGAGTAGACAATTAATGTCTTTTGTGTAAAAATATAATTTTTTAAAAAGAGTGTCCATTTGACTTTTGTTATTTTGACCCAAGATATAAAATATTTAAATCTGAGTAAGAAAGCCTATGATCAACAAGGCAATTTTGACTCATAGTGAGCCTATGGAACTAAGAACAGCTTCATAGAGTTTCCAAGGCTGTAACCATTATGGCTGTAAACTGCCACATCTTCGCCCGTGGAGTGACTGGTGCATTAAAACTGCCAGCCTTTTGGTTCACAGTCTAGTGCTTTAACCCAATTGACTGCTACCTATATAATGCTGTAATGATGAAATTCCAATTGTCACTAGAATTATAAGAATATTTGTAATATATTAATATTCTGGTTTTACTTCAATTTTTTAGTTTCTTATATAAAAAGTAAAAGTTTTAAAGATTTTTAAAATATTTATCTTTTTTATAATTTGATTTGCATTTTACAAGCCTTGCAAAAGTAAAAGTATTATTTATTTTCTCTTCCTATAATTGCTGTCTTTGATCTCACCAAATCCACTTATAAATGAGAAATGAGAAGAAAATTTCATACCAAGCCAATTCTTTGGCTCATTTCACTACCTAATTGGACTCCCCTTGGCATAAACCACTAGTTCCCACCATTCATTTCCATTTATCTATAAAAAATAACTGGAAATGCTTCCTCCTTCTTATTCACATATATCTTGTGTTAGTCAGTGACTTAACCCTTCAATCTCTTTTAAATATATGTCTATCATGCTAATTACAACTTCTTTGTACTTAAATAGGTTGACTATATTTAATATCAAGGACAATATTATATCATCATGGGTACTTTCTGAAACAAAAACAAAATTCTAACATGGTTTATAGTGTTAGCAAGTTTAGTTTTGGGGAATTTTTGTTGTTGTTGTTGCTATTCAATTCCAAAGTTCTGATGCTCTCCTATCTTCTACCAAAATACTCTTATGGTTTAATTTTAACCCAAACATCTTATGTTAAATTTAACAAAATCTCTACTCCATTTTTATAGGGGAAAATTGTCAAATGATTAACTAAGCTCACTTCTTAGAGGGTGTAGGCTAAAGAGATATTTCTCCCATGAAATCTGAATATTTCAAGGGAAGACTACCCAAAAGAGATTACAGTCACAGGACAAGGATTTGAATAATGTTTAAGTGACCAAACATTATATCTAAGCTTAAGAAAAGAGTAAGTTAATGTAACACTTAGAATATGCCCCTATTTTCTTCTTTTTTTATCAGTACCAACATAGTACTTTTTTGAATTTGAAATAAACTTTTAAAAAACCTTGGAAACTAAAGAAAAATTCTACCTAAGTACCTGGCACAGTGGCAAAAAGGTTAACAATACAATATGTAATTAACAATCAATGACAAAATCTGTGGTTCTTACTAAGTACTTAAATGTTTTAACAGTGCTTCAAATATGAAGTTAACATTACTTTTTGTTTTGATTTCTTAATACAAAAAATATTCTAAATAGTTCATAAATTGCTTAAATGGTTATGAAACATTTGGGAGAAGGATGGGCAATCTCCTCCAGTGTGTTTTATAGCCCCTGAAAACCCACTGAAATGTCAGCTATGAGTTGGTTCTGACTCAAAGGCAAAAAAATAACCTTATGACACAGTCAGGCTGTAAAACATAGCAGCCCCATTCTTGGAATCATACCACTTGGATTTATTTAGCCTAGATTTAAAAAACAAAGATAATTATGTTAGTGAGTCACAGGAAAATTAGAGAGATTAAATATGTTTATAATACTGAAGACTGTGTGCAACAAGAAGTAATCAAAACTATTAGTTTTTAAGTACTGGAAGAAAGGGAGGAAGTTCCAAGATACACCTGGTACTATGGAAATGGATAACCTTTAGATAAAGACAACAGTGTTTCTTTATGCTTCATGGATTGAAATAACTGTGATATAGGCTACTAATTGGAACATATGGAAAGCTCATGCTAATTAGGTTTCATAGATACTGGCAGCCACAGACAATCCATTTTAGTTCTCTCTGCACCAAGTAAACCAGGTCATGATATTGAGATGGACATATAAACAATAGAAAGGAGTGGTGCATCAGGAGTTTGTTCTTTCTCCATACCTTCTTAACCTATATGTAGATTATGCAGGAGGCTGCAGATTATGCAGGAGGCTGCATTCTGTGAGGAAGAATGTGCTATCAGGATTAGAGGAAGACCCATCAACAATTTGAGCTATGCAGATAGCATAACCTTGCTTGCAGAAACTGAGGAGAACCTGAAACATTTGCTATAGAAGGTCAAGTACTGTGGCTTCCAATATGGGTTGAAGCTCTGCAAGAAGAAAACAAAGGTTCTCACCACTGGACCAATTGGCAGCACCATGACAGGTAGAAAAGAGATTGAGATTGTTGACAATTTCAGCTTACTTACTCAATTCCACAATCAACACCCTTGGCACCAGCAGTCACAAAATTGAAAGATGAATTGCATTTAGAAAATGTATTATCAGGGAACTCTCAAGATTGCTAAAGAGCAATGATGTCAGTCTAGAGACTAAGGTGTGCCTGGTTCAGGCCATGGTCCTAGCAATTACTTGCTATGCATCAGAAAAATGGACAATGACTAAAGATGACAGGAGAAAAATTGATACCTTTAATTTGCAGTGCTGGAAAAGAGTATTGAACATACCATAAACTAACAAGAGAGCAAACAGGTCTATCTTGGATAGACTGAAGTCAAGTTGCTCCTTAGAGGTAAGTACTTTGAAGCTCCATCTCACATACTTTGAGCAGGAGAGACCAGTCCTTGAAGAAGAACATCATTCTTGGAAGAGTGGAGGGACAGAACAAGAGAGGAAGACCCAGAATGGGATGGATTGACACAGTAACTGAGATAATGGGAGTAGGTGTGTCAGAAACAGTGAGAATGGTTCAGGATAGGGCAGAGTTCAGAGCTATTGTATATAGGTTTGCTATACATAGCGGTCAACTTATCAGCAACAACTCCTCACTTATCAAGCATCTCATTTGACATTTCACATATACCATTATAAAAAGAGCTGAGGCAGCATGAGGATGGTTGAGTGTGATCTTTCTTAACTTCACAAGGAAGAACAGTACCTATCAACAACACTCACAATACAAAATCATTTCCAAAATCAGACATGGCCTCCACATTTTCATCTACTTCTACTAAATCTAGTACTAATCATACTGCTCTATTTCTGGACCAAAATCCAATGCAATGGGCACCCAGTTCTCATCAAAACATACTCGTAGTTATGGGGTTTATTGAGGAAGTGAACACTTTACAATTTACATTGGCAACAGAATACCTTTGTTCAGAGAGCTTCTCCAAAATACTGACTGGCACTTCAGTATTGAGCTTAGATCAGTTCCCCAGCAAATGTGGTGCAAAGGCTTTGAGTCTGGATCCTTGAGGCAGGCGTTTCAAGTCAGCTCTGGCATGTTGGACTTTTGTTACTATTGTAGCTGCTGCTACTTTCATGTAGATCCTCCTCTGACTGGTGCAAGAGTATCTGGCCCTGAGGATATGAACTTCACTCTATTTTTCTCTCCTTTGCTGATAGTGAGATTCTCACCTTTGCTGCTAATCTTGCTCAACTTAAATTTGATAGAATGGGAACGATCAATCAATCTCATAATAATTTGTTTATACACACACTATCTCAGGTTCCTGTTAGTCATTATGAAAATCAAAGCTGAACAATAAACCCTTTGACACTGCAACCAAAATCTGCTATGTAACTACTTTTCACATTGACAACTGAATTCTGTCAATAATGAATACTGAACTGTAAGGTAAAAATGAGGCTAGCTGCAGTGATAAAGGTTATATGTCAAATTGACCAGGCAAAGATTCTCAGTGGTTAGATAGTTGTGTAAAACATCATTATCCACAATGGGTAAGCTTGGTCATCCTCGATTTTTCACTATGTAAATCTTCACAAAGTGACCTTGTATTTGGAACTTAACAGTACTCATAAGTGAAAAGTGGGTGCATTTCACATGAAAATGATAAATAAACACTGAATTTTAAAAGCAGATACTCTAGTAAGTAAGGAGTTGTGCTGCCAATCCAAAAGCAGGCAGTTTAAATTCACCAGCTGTACCACAGGAGAAAGATGGGCTATCACCTCCCTTGTGATTTACAGTTTCTGAAAACCTCTGAAGTGTCAGATATGAGTTTGCCTGACTCAACAGCAAAGGATTATTTTGAGTACATCTATGACTCGACGGCACTTAACAACATTTTGAGTACACATATATTAAAACACATTCTCTTCAATTAATAATGCAGGTATGAAGTAAGAAGAACAAATTACAATTATTTGGTGTCATTGAGTATGAGGCGTAGTGACCGTATGAATAACCAATCTTAACACTTTCATTCTGTGCCGTCCTCACAGTCTCTGACACACTCAAGCCCATTGCCACAGTCATCAAGTCAATCCACCTGTTTGATAGTCTTCCTCTCTTTTATCACCCCTCCACCTTTCCAATCATGATGTTCCTCTTCAAGAAAAACTTCTCCCTAGCAACAAGCCCAAAGTATGTGAGACAAAGCTTCATCATCTTTGCCTCCAAGGAGCACTCTGGCTGCATCTTACCAATATCTGCCTATTTTTTTTTTTTTTATTTCATGGGATATTCTGCACTTTTCTCCAACAGCATAGTTCAAAGTCATCAATTCTTCTTCAGTCATCCTTATTCATTGTCCAGCAATCAGATAGCAAAGTGACTGAAAATATCATGGCCTGAATCAGGCACACCTTTGTCCTTAAACTGACATCATTGCTCCTTAATAATTTGGTGAGTACCCTGGCTAAAGACTTGCCCATTGCAATACATTTCCTGTTGGCCTAACTAATTATAGCAAATATATTGACTGTGGATTCAAATAAGATGAAGTCATTGAGAGTTTCAGTACTTTCTCCATCCATTATGATGCTGCCTATCAATCCAGTGGTGAGGATTTTCTTTTTTACATTGAGATGCAATCCATATCAAAAAATGGAGCATTTAATCTTTTGTAGCATGTGCTTCAAGTAGCCCTCAGTTTTAACAAACAAGGTTGTATCTACATCAAAGAAGATTATTGATGTATCTTCTGCCAATCCTAATGCCACGTTTTTCTTCATAGATGTCGCTTCTAATGTTTATCATGTAGATTAAATAGGTATGGATAAAGAGTACAACTTGACACATACCTTTCCTATTTTTAAACTAGGCAATATTTCTTTACTCTGTTTGTACAACCGTCTCCTGGTCTAGGTATAGGTTTCACAGAAGCACAATTTATCCATTCTTCTCAATGTTAGCCATAATTTGTTGATTCACACAGTGAAAAGCCTTTGCATAGTCAATAAAGCACAAATAGACACTCTTCCAGTATTCTTTTATTTCAACCATAATCGAGTTATTATATCTCTGGTGCCATGACCTCTTCTAAATCTAGTTTGAAATTCTGGTAGTTAACTATCTGAAGCCTTCAGAAGGAATGCAGAACTACTGGTTCCTTGATGTTAGCACTTCTGAACTTCCAAACTCAGGGATCGTATTTATGTTGTTTAAAGCCACTAACACATGTTAGTAAGGATGACTTCTCTTTTGATTTCTTGGCTGCTGGTTCCAAGAGTTGATTGTGAATCCAAACAAACTGAAGCTGTTAACAGCCTCAAGCTCTGCTATCAATTGGCTCAGTGGTGGGAATCTTTACCTATATAAAACTATCTAATAGTTTTCTTTTGATGCTTCCAATATCATTACATATTCTGTCCTTCCATCTTTAAGCATTGCCACTTGAGGCTTGAATTTGTTCATCAGGTTCCTTCAGCTTAACAAATGCTGAGTTTGACCCTTTTAATTTTCTGACTCCAGCTCTTTGCACACTTCATTATAATTTACTTTGTTTTCCTTGGCTGCCCTTTGAAATCTTCTAGTCAGCTTCTCAACTTCCTGATTTCTTCCCTTTGCTTTAGCTTCTTGCCATTCTAGTGCCATATTCAGAGTCTCTTCTAAATCCATCTCAGTCTTTTCTTTGTAGTACCTTTAGCATTCTTGCTGGATGATATTCTCGATATCCTCCCACAGCTCATCTTGTGTTCATTCATTAACATTCAGATCCTTAAACTTTTTCCTGAGATGGCCTTTTTAGTCAGGTGGTATAAATCAAGGTCAAATTTTGGTTCTTGTGCATTTTTTAAATTTTCTTTAGCTTTAGTTTGAACTTGCATATGAGTCATTGGTAGACACAATCAGCACCTGGTCTAGTGTTCACAGTTGATATTAAGATTCGTGTAAACCATCAAGTCAAGTCCATCTGTATAGTTGCTGTTCATGTTTCTTATAAAAGGTATTTACAAATGAATAAATCACTGATTATACAAAATTCTATCACTCTATATCCAATCTCATTTCTGTCACCAAGTACAGGATTTCTGACTACTGATCCTTCTGCCTTATTCCCAAATATTGCATTCCAGTCACCCATTATTATTAATGCATTGTTGTTGCATGTTTGTTTGATTTCTGACAAAAAAATTTGGTAAAAATTTGGTAAAAATCTTCCATTTCCTCCACTTTGACTAGGGTTGTTGGGGCATATGTTTGAATAATAGTGAATGTAACAGGTCTTTTTGTACGTGTAAGGATATCATTCTATCGCTCACATTATATTTCAAGATGGATCTAAAATTGGTATTTTTATCATGAATGCAACTCCATTTTTCCTCACCTTTTAGCTTAGTAGATCTTGTGATTGTCTGATGAAATGTGTCCCATGCCAATCTCATTTCACCAATATCTAGGACGTCAATATGTATGTATTCCATTTCTTCCTTAACAATGTCCATTTTTTCTAAATTCCTACTTCTCGCATTTCACTTTCCAATCACTAGCTCCAATCTTCTTGCAGCTCTTCTTCCTCTTTTGTGTTTCCCAGTATGAGAGCTCAGCCTCTGGTGCCGCATCAGCTAGTCTAAGTGTGCTCTATTGTACATCTCATTTTTGAAGGCCTGGTATTTCAGAGTGGATGGCCAATCCTTCTTCCTTATCCATCTTAATTTGGTTGCTCAGTTTTAGAATAATATCTGAAAGGCAACAGATTCAGTAATGGTCCCACCTCCCACTCTGGAGTGTGTGTTGTGATCCCTTTCCCCTCCCCACCATGCCAGTATCTCCTCTCTTCCTTCACCTCACTCCATCAGGACCTCTCTCCATACTCCTTACAACTCCCCGCCCCTCCCTTATACTGGTTCATGCCTCTGGCCACTCCTCTTTCCTCTCCTTATCTATTTCCCGGTGATTTTGGCACTCTGTGAAGGTCAAGGCAGCGCATTAGGTGTGGAAAACTGCATCACTGATTAATGTAACTAGTTTTTCTGTTCGATATTACTAAGATTGTATATTCTTTCTAGATTTTTATAAGTGTATAGAATAAATTGAAAAATAGCTGTTCCAATATTATCAATAAAGTATTCTGTAACGATTCCTTCACCAAGTAACCAATATAAAATAATTAGTAAAACTGAAAAAGAATCACTATATCCTAAAGTGTGCATACAATTCTTGACTTGTCAGACGTTTAAATTCTCTAAGTGTGCATTAGATTTTCAAGGTTGGTGAAGTCAGATACTGTGCATTATTTATTATTATATTTTTATATACCTAAAATTTAACATATTATAATACCAAGTAAGATCACATGGACTCAGCTGAACAATGTAACAAAAATTAAGTCACCAGTGTTATGTAATTTAAAAAAATATCTTTTTAGTGAGATACATGAGCTCTTGTGTCCTTGTGGTAAGAAGTTGTGCTACAATCCTGAAGGCACACAGTTTGAATCCACCAGCTTCTGCACAGAAGGATAAGACTTCTCCTCCTGTGAATTTAACTGCTTCGGAAGACTCAACTGACGGTCAACTCTGAGTTCGTTCTGATTCAATGTCACACAGTAGCAACACATTTGTTTTCTGTGGATATCTGCCTGTGTGTGTTTGCATGCACGTGTAACTATCTAAGTGAATATTTTCATTATTTCAGCAAATGTGTATACTTTCATTTTTAATAAGGAAAATATTTCTTGTTTTATGAAAGTATTTCACATTTCTTTGATGCCTGAGCAGAAGTCTGAGTGGAATTTCTGCTCACAAGACAAAAGACAGAACAATCTTGAAAAACAAGCTTGTTTGCACTAATCTTATACAATAGACATAGTTATGTGGCGATGCTGACATTTATAATAAAATGAGATTATGTGATGAATGTAGTGGTGATGACAATGAAGTAAAACTATTTCTCTTCATTACTCTTTACTGCAGTTTATATGAGAAAAGGTCAAGCTAAACATCACTCTATAAGTGAAGCATAAAAAAAATAAATCTATTCATATTCAGTGAATGTAAATCCTAATCCATACTAAAGCTATAAGCATAAAGTCTGGGTTCTTAAAGACACGTGGTGGCAAACTACATAATTATTGTTTGGTAATCTAGCTGCCCATATAGTTCTTAAATGAAATCTAGCAAATGTGATTATAATTTTCCTCTGAGTGCTAAATATCTTATTGCAACCTACAGAAGCCAAGGAATATCCAAGGTCCTCTAACTGTTGGTAATTGACGGAAAGTAGACTAAATCCTAAAGATTTACATTGTTAGTGAATCACTTCTCCCCTACTAAGAACTTCCCAACTGACTTCTCATTTTCTCGATTAAATTCACAGTTCTGCTCACTCTATTCTGTCTTTAGCAATAAGCAAGTAATTAATCAAACCACAAGGAGCAGTTAAGTCACTTTTATGTGCCTGTGGCTCTAGCATAATTATAAGGTTTCCCTAACTTGTCATTTTTTTAGAGCCTATGTTCTCATTCATATGTACATGGGCAGTAGTGTTATGAAAAAAATAGAACATTTCTGAAAAGATTCCTAGACCTCTTCTCAGTATGTTTCCCTTTGTGAAACTCAGCTTTGCTTTTACCTAGATTATTTCTTCTTTTTCTTTCTTGTACATGATAAAACATTTCAAGCATATTGTACCCACTGAATGGCCACAGTATTTAAGAGCAAAAATTCTGAAGAAATAAATTAGAGGGCTATTGCTGGTATATTTTGTTTACATTTTAATAAGATTTACTAGAAAACATTCTTCAAATAGTCTGAATACTCATTTATAAGTACCCAGAATACTGATCTATAAGTATCCAAGGTTCTGATCTATTTTTCATAGAGCTCTTATGAGTTGTACTCAACTCGATGGCACCTTACAAAAATCTATAAACTGCTAGACTTATTAGAGCCTACAATGAAGCTAGCTTTCAAATGCATCCAATTATTATGGTCATATCCATATGACATTGGAGCGTATGGTCACTTGGATCAAAATACAAGTCAGTTCATTTAAAAGTTTTTAATTTATTCAAAGTGTTATCCAAGCTTATCTTGCAGATATATGCAATACATAGATTTTCTTTAAGGAAAGCCTATGAAATGTTATGGGAGCTCTGGTGGCCTAGTGGCAAGAAGCTGCATTGCAATCTCGAAGGCATGTGGTTTGAATCTATCAGTTGTTCTGTAGGAGAAGAATGGACACTATCCTCCTGTGTAATTAATTGCCACTGAAAACCCATCAGAGGATCAGCTGTGGGTAGGTTCTGAATTGTTGGCAGACAAATATATATTGTTAGATACAATTCAATCAACTCTGACACAAAGCAACCCTATGTACAAAGGAAAAAATTCCAACACATTTCACAATCTCTGCTGTGATCTCATCGTTGTGGTCATTGTGTCAATCTACCTCTTGGAGGGTCTTACTTTCTTTCATTGATCTTCTGCTCTTATAAGCATGATGTCCCTCAGGAAGACCTCTTTTGACAAAATGTCCAAAATATGTGAGATGAAGTCTCACAATCTCATATAGCGTAACACAAATCAGAGAAAGTGGTGGCTAAGACATTTTTTTTTTCAAAAAGCCTACTATGCTATTATAAAGTAGATTGACAGTATTTTAAATAATACATCTATGAGAGGGGGAAAAAACCAAAAAATAACCAATAGTTTATTCAGTTTGAGCACAGAAATGTTTTTCTTGATTGATGAATGTTTCTTACAGACCTGCAGACAAAGGCTGTAAGAAAGACTTAACATAGGCATCTGTAAAAAGCCAGTCAAATATTTTTTTCCTAGATCCTCAAAAATAAACTCAGATCAATTTTCTTATCAAATTAACGCTCTAATTGGTGGAATAGCAGAAATTAATTTCATTTCCCTAACATTTTATTTACAAATGCCAAAGCATATTTTATGCTTTATTCCCTGGAGAGCTAAAATAATAAAATTTTACTTTATTCCCATATTAAAATAACTCAAATGTACTTAGAAATAAAGATATTCTTAACATTTTATTTTAATTTTTGATAGCAACACTGTTCTTTAAACACTCTTCATATTCCTGCAAGTGTAACATATTGCTGTTATGTGCCATTGAGTTGATTTCAACTCATAACAATGAGAGAAAACTACCAACTATAGGCTGGTCCTGTACCATCCTCACAATTGCTACTATTTTAGAGTCTGTTCTTGCAAGACTATGTCAGTCCCTCTCCTTGAGGGTCTGTGGTTTTTTACTAACCAAACATGATGTTTTTCTCCAATGGGTTGACTGCTCCTGACAAAGTAAATTAGACAAAGACTCACTATTCCTCACTTCTAAGGGAATGTCTTTACTGTACTTTCCATTCTTTGGGAAGTCTGTGGTATATTCAATATTCTTCAACAACACTATGAGAAATCAATTCTTATTCAATCTTCTTTACATATTGTCTAGCTAATATGCTGAAAATACCATAGTTTGAGTCAGGTATACCATATTCCAAAGTGACATATTCACTTTTTAATGCTTTGAAAATGTCTTTTGTGGAAAATTTTTCTAGTTTTGATTTCTTGATCATGATGATTGATAGAGGACTAAAGCAAAATTAAATAATTAAAAATGTCATATATTCTCCATTTATCATAATCTTCATTGAAATAATTGTATTATTTTCTTTATATTGATTTACAACCTGTATTGAAGGTTATAGATTTTGAGCATTAACAATTAGTGCTTTAAATATTTTTTTCTTCTGCTATGTTAAACAATATACATATTATTGTTGTTGTTATTGTTGCTGTTATGTGCTGCTGAGTCACCTGCGACTCATAGCAACCCCATGTACAATAGCCTGAAATTCTACCCTATCCTATGCCAATCTCACCATCTCTGACACACCTACCTCCATTACCCCAGTCACTGAATCAATCCCATTGAGGGTTTTCCTCTCCTGCGCTATCCCTCCACCCTCCCAAGCATGACGTCCCTCCCCAAGGACTGGTCCATCCTTGTAATATGTCCAAATGTCAGATGAAGCTTCATAATCCTTGCTTCCAAGAAGCAGCCCGGCTTTACCCTCTCCAGGTCAAACCTGTTTGTTTTCTGAGCAGTCATGGTATATTCAATACTCTTCTCCAACACCACAACTCAAAGGCCTCAATTCTCCTTCTATCATTCCTAGTCATTGTCCACCTCTTTGATGCATAACAAGTTATTGCAAAGACCATGACATGTATCAGGCACATCTTAGTCTCCAGACTAACAATGTTGCACTTCAGCACTGTAGAGAGGTCTCAAACCACAGTCTTTCCCATCACAATATTGGCTGCTGGAGCCAAGAGTGTTGAGTCTGGATCCAAAACTGTGAACAATCTCAATCTCTTCGTCATCCATTATGATGCTACCAATCGGCCCAGGGGTGAGAATCTTTGTTTTCTTGATACTGACCCTCAATCCATTCTGAACAGTGCAGTCCCTGACCTTCTACAGCAAGTGCTTCAGATCCTCCTCAGTTTCAGCAAGCGGGGTTGTGTCATCTGCATAACACAGATTGTTGATGATTCTTCTTCCAATGCTGAAGGCACGTTTCTCTTCATACAGCCCAGCCTCCCAGATAATCTGTTCTGCATATAGATTGAAAAGGTATGGAGACAGGATACAGCCCTGTGTACACTCTTCCCAATTTTGAACCATGAAGTGTTTCCCTGTTCTATTCTGATGACTGCCTCCTGGTGTTCAAGTATAGGTTTCACATTAGAACAATCAAGTGTTCTGGGATTCCCTTTCTCCTCAGAGTTAGCCACAGTTTGTTATGATCCACACAATCAAATGCCTTTGCATAATTAATGAAACAATGATAGACATTCTGCTGATACTCCTTGCTTTCCACCAAGATCCATCTAATGTTAATTACAATATTATCCTTAGTACCATGGCCCTGTCTAAACCCAACCTGCACTTTTGTTTTATGTTAATGTGCTATTCCAGTCATTTTTAGATAATCTTTAGCAGAATTTTGCTTGCATGTAATATTGGTTGACAGTTTCCACATTCTTTGGAATCACCTTTCATTGGAATGGGAACAAATATAGATCTCTTCCAGTCAGTTGGCCAAGTGGTTGGTCTCCAGTT
>NW_006399763.1:27237461-27242951 GCF_000299155.1 Elephantulus edwardii | reverse complement strand
AGCAATTGACATCTACATATTACCATTTTAAAATTAATCCTGTTCCAATACTGCTTCCACATTCTTTTCCATATTTTCAAGTTTCTTGAATTATTTACTCATTATACATTTTGAATAAATATCATAAAAGAATAGAACCTAGACACACAACTGTCTTGACTTCAAATTATCCAATATTTCCTTGTTCTGCTTTAATAACTCGATCTTGGTAAAGGTACAGATTCCATATTTGAATGATTAAGTATTCTGGAATTATTATTCTTTGTAATGTTATCTATAACTAGTTGAGATCCACAAAGTCAAATGCCTTTGCATATTGTTGTTAGGTGTCACTGAGTTGAATAGTACTTATAGCGACCTATGAACAAAAGATCTGAATCCTGTTCTATTCTGTACCATCCTCACACTTATTAACATACAATAGCCCATTGCAGCAGTCACCATGTCAATCCACCTAGTTGAGGGTCTTCCTGCCTTTGCCAACCCTCTACCCTTCCCAGCATCATGTTCTTCTCCAAGGAACAGCCCCTCACAGTAGCATGTGCAACACATGTGAGGCAAAGCCTCATCTTTCTTGCCTCCAAAGAGCACTCCAGCTGCACTCCCTATATAACATGTTGAGATACAAAGAGTGAAATGCCTTTGTGTAGTCAAGAAAAAGCAAAAATTCTCTTATTTTCTGCTTGCAGGTAAGAGTCATCTGACATCAGCAGATATTCCTCTTGAATTTAGATGAAAGTTATTACATTTCTCTATTAATATACTATTATAATTATTTTTAAAGCATTTTAAGATAAAATTAGTGACAGGATAATATCCATACACATACAAGGAAATCCAGTAAATACCACTATCATTCATATATATGCACTGAAAACTAGAGCCAAAGAGGAAGAAATGGAAGATTTCTAGCAACATTTGCTGTCAGAAATTGATCGAGCATGAAATAAAGGTGCATTGATGATAATGGGTGACTAGAACGCAAAAGTTGGGAAAAGGGAAGAAGGATCAGTAGCTGGAAAATACGGACTTGGTGACAGATGAGGCTGAAGATAGATGATAGAATTCTGCACATTCAAGGATTTATTCATGGTAAATACCTTTTATAAGAAACATAAACACAGACTATACACATGGAATTCACTTGATGGTATGTGTAGATTACATTTGTGGAAAGCATTTCTGCGGGACAGACCAGCAAGTACTCCTATTAAAGTTCAAGCTGAAGTTGAATAAAATTAGATAAAATCCAAGGGAACCAAAATTTGACGTTAGGTCTATCATACACGAATTTCAGCATCATCTCGGAAACAGGTTTGAGGTCTTGAGCACCGATGAGTGTAGAACAAATGAGTTGTGGGAGGGTATTAAGATTATCATCCATGAAGAATGCAAAAGATCATTACAAAGGTTGAAGAGGAAGAAAAAACCAAGATGAATGTGAGATGGGACTCTAGATATTGCATTAGAGTGCCGAGAAGCCAAAGCTAAAGGAAGAAATCAAGAAATTAAAGAACTGAACAGAAAATTTCAAAGGGTAGCTCAGGGTGACAAAGCAAGATACGATAATGAAATGTGCAAAGACTTGGAGCCAGAAAATCAAAGGGCTGAACTTGCTTAGCGTTTCTTTAGCTGAAGGAGGTGAAAAACAAATTCAAGCCATGTGTGGCAATACTTAAGGATACTTTGAGTAGAGTTTTAAATTATCCAAGAAGCGTAAAAAAAAAAAAAAAAAAAGATGGAAGGAGTATACGGAGTCACTGTACCAGAAGGAATGGGCTGACGCAGAAGTATTTTATGAAATAACATATGAGTAAGAGCCTGTGGTAATGTAGTGATGGAGGAGGAAGTTCAAGTTTCTCTGAAAGAATTGGCATAAAACAAGTCTCTAGGAGTTAATGGCATACCAATTGACATATTTCAGCAAACAGATGCTGCCCTGGATGTGCTCATTAAATTGTGCCAAGAAATCTGGAGGACAGCTAGCTGGCCAACTGACTGGAAGAGATCAATATTTGTTCCCTTTCCAAAGAAAGGTGACCTGGCAGAGTGCAGAAATTATCGAACAATACCATTAATATCATGTGCAAGTAAGATTCTGCTGAAAATTATCCAAAAATGACTGGATTAACGTGTCAGCAGAGAACTGCCAGATGTGCGGGCTGGGTTTACAAAAGGTAGCTAATGTTAGATGGATCTTGGCAGAAAGCAGAAGAGTATCAGAGGAATGTCTATCTGTGCTTCATTGACTATGCAAAGGCTTTTTGTGTGTGTGAGAGAAATTTGTATTTAGAGTTAGCCAGCTATACTCAGCTTAGATGATCTCTATTTTGTTGGCAAAATCCAAAGCATTATACTCAGGAGCAAGTCAAATATAGGCATTCTTCTTTTCATCATGCTTCATCAAAGTGTTGATCATAGAACTTCTTTACAGCTTGTTTAATTTGGTGCTTGTTGGCCTTGACATCCACAATGAACACAAGAGTGTTGTTATCTTCTATCTTCTTCATGACTGACTCAGTGGTCAGGAGAAATTTGATGATAGCATAGTGGTAAAACTTGTTTCTCCTGGGGGCGTTCTTCTGTGGGTATTTGGGCTGCCTTCAGAGACTCAGTGTCTTTCACTGCTGTAAGATGGCTTGAAGTTTTGTTTGTTTTTTTTTTTCTGTGGATGTCCTCAGGACTGCCTTTTTGGCCTTAAATGTTTTTGCTTTGGCTTCAGTTTGGGGAGGGGCAGGGGCTTCCTTAATCGACTTCAGTGCCATCGTCATAGAAAGGTGACTATGCAAAGGCTTTTGACTATGTGGGTAACAATAAGATGTGACTGACTCTGAAAAGAATGGAAATCCCAGAACGTTTGATTGGGCTAGTGCGAAACCTACACTTGGACAAAGAGACAGTCGTCAAAACAGAGCAAGGAGACATTGCATGGTTCAAAATTGGGGTATATGCCAGGGATGGGTCTTATCTCCATATCTTTTCAATCTGTATGCAGAACAAATTATCCGGGAGGGTGGGCTCAGTGAGAAGTGTGGCGTCAGAATTGGAAGATTCATCAACAATCTGCGTTATGCAGATCACACAATCCTGCTTGCTGAAACTGAAGAGGACCTGAAATGTTTGCTGCAGAAGGTCAAGGACTGCAGCCTTCAATTTGGATTGAGGCTTAATATCAAGAAGACAATGACTTTCACCATTGGGCCAATTGGTAGCATCAGGGCGGATGGTGAAGACATTGAGATTGTTAACAGCTTTAGTTTGCTTGGCTCCACAGTCAACACTCTTGGTACCAACAGCCAGGACATCAAGAGATAAATTGCATGGGGAAAGTCAGCTGTCAGAGACCTCTCCAGAGTACTGAAGAGCAATGACATCAGGCTGAAGACTAAGGTGTGCCTGATCTGGGCTATAGTCTTTGCAATTGCGTGCTATGCATCAGAGAGCTGGACAGTGACTAGGGATGATAGAAAAAGAATTGATGCTTTTGAGCTGTGGTGTTGAAGAAGAGTGTTCAATATACCATGGACTGCTAGGAAAATATACAGGATTGTCCTGGAGAGGGTGAAGCCAGGTTGCTCCATACAGTGAAGGATTCTGAAGCTTTGTCTGATATACTTTGGACATGTTGCAAGACGGACCAGTCCTTGGAGAGGGATATCATGTTTGAGAGAGTAGAAGGATGGCGCAGGAGAGGAAGATCTTCAATGCAATGGATTGATTCAGTGATTGGGGTAGTGGGAGTAGGTGTGTTGGAGACAATGAGGTTGGCACAGGATAGGGCAGACTTTAGGGCTCTTGTACATAGGGTCGCTATGAGTTGCAAGTGACTCTACAGCACATAACAGCAACAAAAGGTGGAATGCACTTGCTTGTAATATTTATATTATTATTCAACATTTTCTACACCTTAGTAGACCACTTTTCTTGGAATCAGCATAGATAATGATCTTTGCTCAGGTAAGTAGTCTTTCAAATTTCTTGATATACATTAATGCCCTCAGCACTTATCCATAAGTTTGTTGAAACATCTTAAATGGTATTCTGTAAATTCTTGGAATCTTGTTTTTCGTAAATGTCTATGGTGCATCATTGGCTTCTTCCTTCAATACCATTAGCTGTTGATCACATTTCTACTTCCTGATATGGTTTATTATAGAACAATTCATTCTGGTACTGTGACTTCATGTCATCTATCATCCTTTAATGATTCCTGAACTATTGAATCCTTCTGTTTTTCAACTGAAGGCATAAAGTTTCTCAGTAGTTTGTCCAACTTGAGAAATCTAGTATGTCCTTCATTTTCAGTTTTCTTAAGTTTGGACCTTTTCACATGTTATAAAACACTTTTTTTTTTCCTTCACCTTTTCTTTAAAATTGTTTTTGTTCAGTTCTTTTACATCATCATGCATTGTATTCATGGAGGATGGCTTCCTTACAACTCACCTGACTTTTGGTCACTAGAGTTCAATATATCATCTCTATCTTGAAATGGTTTCTAAATTCAGATAGAATAACCTCAAGGTTGTACCTTAGCCCTCACAGACTTACTTTAATATCTTCAGGCTCAATTTGAACTTGCATATGAGCAATTGAGGCCCAGGCCCTTGGCTCATGAATTTGTTTGGACTGATTAAATGAATGTGTTTTGTTTTTCCCCCACAAATGTAGTCAATTTAACTCCAGCATGTTCTCTAAGGTAAAGTTCTTGCATATTGTCAGAGTTATTTTGTCAAAAAGAGAAATTTATCTTTTTGTCTTGTGCATATCTATCACCCTGACCATATTTTCAGCTACTCTACGTTTTTTATTTCAACTTTCACATTTCAATCACTTGATATTGTTGTATTTCACCAACCTAAACCAACTCATGACTAACAACCTCCAGAAGATTTTTCTGCGGTTGTAAATTGGATTGGGGGAAACTGCCGGTCTTTGTCCCTCAGAACATCTGGTGGATTCAAATCTTGTGCCTTTAGTTGACAGCACAACCTCTTATAATTAGGCCACCAGAGTTATCTTTCCAAACATTAGTAATTATTAACACATCTTGATTGCATAATTGTTCCATTTCTGACTATAAAATTTTTTAAAATATTAAATTTTTAATCTTTCCAGAGGTTACTGTTATTATCAGATTGTCGTTAGGCTATGACTCATAGTAACGCTATAAATAACAGATCTGGATCTTGGCCTTTTCTGTGTCATCCTCACCATTCTGATACACTTAAGGTCTTTTCTACAGTCATGCTTGGACAGGTGAAGGGTCAGAAAATGTTAAAAATAAGACAGTTATTAATTTAGATGTAAGAAAAAGTAATATACAAGAGGAGAGTAAATGAAAATTCATCAAGATATAAGAAGCTGAGGGAGGAGCAAAAAGTACAGGCAACAAATACAAAGGTACTCAGGAGCAACAGTGTCTCTCTGGAGACTAAGGTGCGCCTGATACAGGTCATGGTATTTGCAATCACTTGTTATGCATCAGAGAGT
>NW_006399763.1:27234770-27236696 GCF_000299155.1 Elephantulus edwardii | reverse complement strand
CTACAATCAACACTCTTGGTGCCGCAGTTAGAAAAATCAAAAGATTAATTGTTTTGGGAAAGTCTGCTGTCGAGTACCTCTCCAGAGTGCTAAGGAGTAACAAAGTTATTCTAGAGACTAAGGTGCACCTGATCAAAGCCATAGTCTTCATAATCACTTGCTATGGATCTGAGAGCTGGGCAATGACTAAGAATGGCAGAAGAAAAATGGGTGTCTTTGAGTTGTGGTGTTAGAGAAGGTCAGTGAACATACTTTAGACTGCTAAGAGAACAAACAGATCTCTCCTACGGAAGGTAAAATCATAGTGTTCCTTAGAGGCATTATAGTATGACAACAATCTGAAACAAAGTGAATTTGGGGGAGGTGATAACAAAGGGGGGGGAAGAAAACTCATCAATGAATGAATGAAAACCCAATCTTCTATAAACTTACATTTAAATCATTATTAAAACACACACACACACATATATACCTACATACAAAAATTATACAACCCCATACTGTACAGAAAAAATATGACCCCTTTCTAGTCTGAGTGTTAATAAAGGTACACACTTGGCTCCCTTGATCCACTTCACAGTAACTCTTATCTTTGTTAAGTGCTGAGATGGCATTTGGACCAGTAAGCACTTGACAGAAGATTGTCTTATTTTCCCACCATTTCCTTCCACAATTTCAGCTCCTACTATGGGTTTTGTTTTTGTGTGTGTGTGTGTGTGTGTGTGTGTGTGTGTGTTTTTAAATTTTGTATAATTTATTCTCAGCAGGCCCCAAAATGTTCCAATCTCAAGCCAATGTTTTTGTTTGTTTTCATTATATGTATGTTCAGCAGAGCTGACTTGCCAGATGAACTGTGGGTCTCTGGTCCAGAGTTCACCAGCATTTGGGTGTGCCGGAATGGTAAAATACTGAACAGTTTGGCCATGCCTACAGAATGAGGGAGTGTCTTTTGAGTCTCAGTGTCAGCTGGGTGTGGCCTCTTGCATCTTTTTTTTTTTTTTTTTTTTACTACTATGGGTTTTTATGGAACAGTGTCCTCTTCTAAGACTGGTCGTTTTATCTTGCCATTTTTATTTATACTCATACAGGCCATGGTCTTTGCAATCACCTGTTATACATTACAGAGCTGGACAATGACTAGTGAGCATAAAAGAAGAATTGATGCCTTTGAGCTGCAGTGCTGGAGAAGAGTATTGAGAGTACCATGGACTGGTAAGAAAACAAACAGATTCATTTTGGAGAGGGCGGCTCCTTGAAGGCAAAGATTCTGAGGCTCCGACTAACATATTTTTGGACATGTTATAAGGTGGGACTGGTCCTTGGAGAGGGACATCATGCTTGGTAGGGTGGAGGGACAGCACAGGAGGGGAAGGTCCTCTATCAGGTGGATTGATTCATTGACTGTGGCAATTGGGATGGGTGTAACAGAGACAATGTGATTGGCACAGGACAGAGTTTAGGGCTGTTGTACATAGGGTCACCATGAGTCCCTGGCAACTCGACGGCACATAACAACAACAACAACATCTCTTTTTGGTACTAATTCATCCACATTGTGTCTTGGAGTGTCAGTTCACTAGGACTAACCTCCAAGACAATTTGGTCGGCAACGGAATCTGGGCCGACTTCTTGGAAAGCATCTATGCTTCTCACTTTGCTGGAAAGTGATAAGTTTACCTAGAAGTTGTGCCATTAACCCAAAGGCTGCATCTTTCTGACAGTCCAAATCCACTGATAGTTTCAAGGAAAAAATATGGACAATTTCCTTCCTCATGATTTATATTCTTGGAAACAATAAGAACATCGGCTACAGTCAGTTATGAGTCAATAACAGTGTTGTTGTTGTTGTTGTTATGTGCCGTGGAGTCATTTGCAACTCGTAGAAACCCTATGTACAACAGCCCTAAATTGTGCTCTATCCTGTGC
>NW_006399763.1:27231938-27233905 GCF_000299155.1 Elephantulus edwardii | reverse complement strand
AAGTATAGGTTTTGCATTAGCACGATTAAATGTTCTTGGATTCTCATTCTTCTCAGAGTCAGCCACAGTTTGTTATGATCCACACAGTCAAACGCCTTTACATAATCAATGAAACACAGATAGACATTCTTCTGGTATTCCCTGCTTTCAGCTAAGATCCATCTAATATCAGCTACAATGACAATGAGTTTAATTTTTCTTTGGTGCTTTGGTGGAATTAATACCAGAATAAATAAAACTTACCTTACTATATTTTAGAAATACCAAAATGGTACCTATACTAGATTGCATTTTTTTAACATTTCTTTGTTCCTGTACAAGACGAGCATAGGTAATAAATCTTGTCAATAATATTTTTCCCTGAGGTTTTGGATTTTAAGTTATTTAACAGTAGTTTTATCTTTGTTTGTTTGTTTGTTTGTTTGTTTTTAATTCTAGCAATAGGTTTTAGGTAAAACTTCCAAGTGATTTCTCTATAAAGGTCTTTGGTTAATTATCTTATAATTATTTCTTCCAATATTTTTTAACTATTTCATCAGATCACATTCTTCAATAAAAATCTCCTTTTGCTTAAGTTCACCTGAATATCCCAGAGTTTCAGTTCCAGTTCATTACCTAATAGTACCCTTTGGACTCAATGGAGGAGAGGATAAAATGACACTTCACTCAGAATCCTAGTGACTTTTCCATGGTAGGAATGTTCTTTAGTGCTTCTAGCTATGGTCTCTAGTCCTCCTCCAAAGGATGTTGCAGGCTAATTTTTACTTCATGTTTTCAATTGGCAAGATCTTTCTAAGAACAAACTACAAAGCACTTCGCATCATAGAGTCTAAAGCCAGGACTTATAAAACTAAGTGACCAAAAAGATGCAGGGGATCAGAAAATGTGGAGCAGGAGGACATCTTATATTCCAGTCATCTCTGCTCTTCCTTCTTGATAGATCCAGGGTATTTATGTAGCTCAGCATTAGTTAGTCACTGTGTCTCTTGGGGTATCTTCACAAAAACCATAAGCTTTGAAAGAAGATTCGTCTGAATTCAGATTAAGCCTTTGGCACTCATAGCTTTGAACCAAAAATAAAATGTAAGTCACTTCACATCTCTATTCTTCTCATCTGTAAAGGAGGAAAGTAATGATTGCCTTCCTCGCTGATATAGTATGAGAACTAGGTGCCATAATGCCTATCCTTTACTTAGCACAACACTCAGAATATAAATAGAAAGGAAAGACAAGTTAACTTAGAATGGTATGTAAGTTTGATTATTGATTGTATATATATATATATGATATTGATAATGCATATAATATTGATAGTCAAGTCCTATTCTAAAACTCCATTTTCAAAGGAAATCATTAAATTCAGTTTGATGGGCTCATTCCAACATTAATTAAAGTAATGGCAAAAGAAGATACATCGATAAAAACACCATTTTCCTGGATGAGAACAGACTTTACTTAGTATTTAAAGTGTTATTCTTCAGAATCCTTCATAAAGTATTATTTTATTATGTTAACAATATTTTAAAGAAATAAAACACTTAAATAATTAAAACATAAAAATCTTCTTTATAAATTTAATGAGAAAGATCAGTGTTTATAAAAATAAGTTACATATTAGAATCATCTGGGGAACTGTTAGAACTAGTAATGCCAAGGTCTTACATAAAATGAATTAGGTAAAAATCTCTGGGGATCGGACCCACATATAAGGATTTTTAAATCTCCCCAGGTAATTCCAATATAAATACTAAGCTAAGACACTCTTTAGTAGAGTAACAAAAGGAAAATGTTTTCTCCAAATATCACCAATAAACTAGAAAAAATTGAAAAAACCACCAATACCTGATTTTGAAATGTAAAAATAGTTATGAAAACTATAAGACAAGCAATGAAAGAAAATTCCTGGATGTGTTGTTTCAGTTCAGAAAAATGGCAGGGTTAAAAAAGAAAAAAAAAACACCCAAAAA